>NW_015152452.1:24172-34439 GCF_000732505.1 Cyprinodon variegatus
ATTCATTTAAGTTTCTTAGGTTTTTCTGTCTGCCCTCTGCTGCCCCCTTGTGTTCTTTTCCCTTGGCTTCCTCGTCAGCTCTAATCACACCTGCTCCCTATCAGCTCATTAGCTCTACCTTTGTTCAGTCAGCCATAAATACACTCCCTCTGCAGTCCCTCTTTGCTGGTTCCTCGTCTTACCTTTCATCACCCTGGCTCCTTGATGGTTTTCCCCTGATGTCTCCATGGTTCTGGTTTGTGTTTGATTTTTATGTTGGATTTTTGGATTCCTGTTTTTGTTTAACATTCTTAAGTTGGATTTTTGGATACCTGTTTTTGCTGCCTGATTTTTCATTAAAACTTCCAAGATCTCACCCCTGCCTCTCAGCTTCTGCTTTTGGATCCAAACAAAAACGTTAAAACCAAATCCTGACAGAAACTGCAAATTCTTTCTGCTTTTAATCTATAGTCTGAAATGTTGCTGTTTATATTTGAGAGAACAAAACTTTTTTGTTTTGTTTTTAGAGTCTCAGCTGAATTTATGAAAATCTCCTACTATCCGACTTTGTCTCCTGGCCATCTTTCATAGGTATCTGCAGTAATTCTCATCATATGCATGCTCACCTCTAGGTGCAATACTCAAATGTACCAACAGATGTCAGCAACATGATGCAGATCCTGTTGTCTTTTTTTAATCACACAAAATATAAATAGATAAAACACCCTTTTCTGCTTCAGTTACATTAAGACTTTGACCTTTTTTGCAATAACATTTGGCGTCACAAACAGACTAGTCTAGTATGATTTTTCTGGGAGAAGAAATGTCAGAAGTGTCTGATCAATCTGGTATGATGTCCTGGCCTCAAACCAAATAGAGAAGTCAGCAGGAGATTCTGAACTGAATTTATTTAATTTTACTAAGGTGATAAGAAGTCTTCAGTCAACATAACTCACCCATTTTGAAAAATATTTAAAATGAAATAGAGGAAGAAAATATACGTACTTAACGTAAAGAATAACCTTTGGAAACAACAGTTTCTGCTACGGACCAAAAGTAGATTTGGATTTTCTAATTGGCAACAAAAGACTCTTAGCTGATAGGCAGCCCCTAAAGGACTAAGGGGTGTAATCATCACCTAATCATCCTGGATTTAAACTTAGATAAGTAGTGTAGTGGTCCCCAGAGAAGTGGGTATACTCGCCTTCTTTTTTTAATGCAGCCCAGAAACAATGACATGTCAGACCACTCTATGTAGTTTACACCATAATTCCTTTGTACTATTTACTCAATATCAAACAATTTCTGCTATTTGATCTCAGGGAGAACGGATTATGAAATAAGTAAACGCTGGCCCACACACTAGTGAAAAACAATTATGGATTTTAAGTGAACTATTGCTTATTCCTGAGTCCATCCACTTAGATGGCTTTTCGCTCAATTAGCAAGTCGTAAATTCCTTTTTTTAAACTGAGTAATAGTTTGGCCGCTATTAAAATTAACATAACGTAATCAGGAACAATTTGTTAAGTAATCTAGAGAAAGAGGTCTCCACCATTTATTGAAAGTTACATATATACATATACAAAATTACATTTGTATATATATATATATATATATATATATATATATATATATATATATATCCTATGCTTTTGACTGTGTTATTGGTGAGCCAGATAATGCAGTTTTCAATGAGAATTGATAAATATTAATGGTTTAATCAACTACTAGCTTAAAATGTAAGTTATCTCCTATGTCTATAGAGAATGGAAGAAAGTCAGTTAGGGCTAAACATTTAATCGGAGTAATCATGATTAAATGATTTTTTAAATAATCCTCAACTAATTTAGTAATCGTAGCAAAATTGTAAAAAATATATATAAACATTTTGCATTTAAGATAAAAAAAAAACAAAAAACGTGTCTGTCAATATGCTCTATCCACAACTGGAAAAGTTTAAGTTTCATCTTGTTTAATAAAAAAAAATTAAGCTATCCAATTATTATATACCCATGTCTGAAAGAGCTGGGGAGTGTGAGTGGATGGTACAGATGGAAAATTAGCCTGAAATTTTAAATGGTAAATTACCATACTGGCGGAAGTCAACTTTCTGCCAAACATCCCGAGAGGACACAATCAGGGCAGTTTGGAGGCAATAAGATAGTGATCAAAGCAGAGGTAGATAGAGCCGAGAGATACCTACACCTAGTAAAGAAACTCATGCATACAACCTTTGCACTTCATCACGAGGAAATTGTTCAGGGAGAGCCATTGGTGAAGGACTTTCTGGAGAGAAGGCCTGCCCTTCAGATCCAGTCACGGGTTAAAATAATAATCAAAGCGATAAAACAGTGTTTTCTGATCATTTTCATCCACCTCAATTGTAAAGGCTGTTCATTTTAAAATGATCAGGCACCCATCAAAGATGACCATGATGTGTGTCCCTGTGGTATTTTGCATACGTTGTGTTCATTTTTTTTTTTTTTTTTTTAGATCTGTGCTCCACAGGATCACCAACGTAAATCTAAAGAACCCGTTTTATGCTTTTTTTTTTTTTTTTTTTAGATCTGTGCTCCACAGGATCACCAACGTAAATCTAAAGAACCCGTTTTATGCAGAACTGGACTGGCACATTTTACAGTTCACAGAACTTTACAGAAGTAAGACAGCTTATTTTGGAAGGGTGTTAGCAGCACTGCAAGAACTCCTACAGTATTACGAAACGGATTAGTTTAAACAACAAGTCATCATTGACTTTATGAAAAATATTTTTTTTTGTCAGTGTCCTGTTTGGCAATGTGTGTCATAGTGTTCTGCTTGATTTGTTCATGTAAATAGCTTTAATATAATTCATGCAGGGAGTATTACAGATTATATGGACACCGCAACGGGAAAGAACAGAAAAGGAAAAACAAGAAAAAGGAGTAAAGATAAAAGAAAGAGGAGATAAAAGGGGAGATAACGATAAAACATCTTCAGCTCCTTCATCATCTGCAAAGAGACGTATAAAGAACAGCAAAACCAACTGATACAGTTTAGGAGATACAATACAGTAACACCTTGATGCTATCGCGAAAGTATAAGTAGTATCATTTAATCTGTCATGTATACTGTGGTCGCTGCAGATCAGAATGGGCTTTCTGTATGTCAGTGAATCTCTGAGTACCTGGAACCAAGCACCTGTAGTTGTTTGTGAGGCTGCACTTGTGCATGTAGAGTTTATCCAAAGGAAAAATGCTCAGTAGTGGTTGTGAAGAGCTGAAGACGTGCCCCACCAGACCACCGAGGCAAGGGCAGGGGGACCCAAAATACCAGATGCCAAAAGGGACCCCCATAGTAAAGGCGGGAAATCTGCCACCCCACCAGGGAAGAGGAGAGACCGCTCCAAGGTAATCCCCCATCTACCGCATTGCTGAAGCTCCTAGGAGCCACAGGCATGAGCCAATAGGCTCTAGTGGCAGTTAGACACCCTGAAGTGGAACCGGCCGTGGGTCCCAGGGATCCGAGGCCCCATGGGTGCCCCACCCCCAGCAGAGCATCGAGGAGCCAGGCCCCGAGAAGTAGCCACCAGCAAAAAGCCAGCACCCGCCCAGGCATCCACCCCCAAACACGGGGGTCCTACTCTGGTCTGTGATGTTTCTACTGGCTGTCCCCATCCTCTGGTCCCTACTGGCAACTGGGTTGACTTGCCTTCCATAGGTCACACTTGGTTTGCGTTCAGCCGTTAAAGAGGACCTTGGCGCTTTTTGCAGCTGAACTGGTCCATTATCACCTACATGTTCCTGGGGCATTTTTACCGGATTAACCTACGCCAGAGTTCGGCCCACTTTGGCAATGTTTTTTTGCCGAGCGAGACTCTTCTCATGTTCCTAACCTTGTTCACCATTGTTTCCCCCAGTTCTTTTTTCCCTGAGAAATTACAGNCGAGACTCTTCTCATGTTCCTAACCTTGTTCACCATTGTTTCCCCCAGTTCTTTTTTCCCTGAGAAATTACAGGCCTCTAAATTTGTTATTGCACGACACAGTGCACACAGAACACCACTACCGCCTTTGTATGATGGTCCTTTCAGAGTCCTTAAACAAGGGCCTAAACATTTTCTTTCAGATTTGAGAGGTCGTTCAGAAACTATCTGTATTGACAGGCTCAAACCTGGTCATGTCCTGGTGGAGGATCAGGTAGTAACGGCCCACGCTCAGCGTAGAGGAAGACCACCTTCCACTGTTTTAATGGACCACTGTTCTCCCTCCAGGGATCCTCATCCGTTAGGACTCAACCCCTCTGCAGTCCGTTCTTGTTGTCCTCATCCTCTGGCACAGATGTTCTGGGATCATTCTACGGAGCCCAAGTTCAGCCGTTTTGGATGTTTGTTGAAAACCAAAGTTTTTGGATTATTATTCTAGATTTTTTTTTTTTTGTTTTTCATTACCCTACTGCATGTTCGGGGTTCGTGGTTGGTGGCTCACTCAGGTGAAAAGTTGTAACCTAGGTGTCCTTGGTAACCTGTGTTTCTTTGGTAGTGTTCTGCTGTACGATTGCTTTCAGTTCGACTAGAGTAAGGAGGGTGTTGAACCTTCCTCCTTCGTGTCATCCTTTTTGACTCCTCCACAACCTACAGTTTTGGAGAAAATGTATGTGAAAAATCTTGGTTCAAACTTATTTGCAAATGTGTGCAGAGTTGTGTGTCTGTATCTAGATTTGTGTGTGTGCAGTGGGATTTGAAAATGTTGGAATTTTGCCTGTCTGTATGAGTTTCTGTCAATGTGTAAAATAAGTTGTGTAATTAATTTGTAAATGTGTAAAAAATCCACAAATGAGAATTCTGATCTACAAATGTGTGTTAAGATTTGCAAATGTGTACTAAGATCTGCAAATGTGTAGATCAATCTGTAAACATAAGGTCTCTTAAGTCTGATATATTTTTGCTTCAACACCCAGAAATACAGTGTCAAGAAATGCAGACAGAGTGACCCAGTATTGAAGGAGAGACAGTCAGTAGGAAAAAAACATTTATTAATAAACAAAACTAAAGGTGGAGCTGTGGCTCGTGGATTCTGCAGGTGGGGGGCGGGGCACCGCCCAATCTCAGACACTCTGGTTTAACAGTCCAGTCCAAGAATGTCCCCAGTGCTGCAGTTCCAGAGGTCTTGCAGGAAGCCGATCCTGGTCAGGAATTCAGAACAGACAGGAACAGACAGAACAGGATCCAGATCAAGCTGGAACAAACATGTGGCAGAATCCAGGCTTCCAGGCATCATAGAGCTCCCAGGCGGGTTCAGAGTCTGACTGGGACTGGAAGCATGACCAGAAGGTCACGCACAGGAGCAGACAGGATCAGGTGCAGACAGGCAGGCTCAGTGGCAGAGGGCAGACAGGACGTGGAACCAGAACTTGATGCATGACCTTTAAACTGGTCTCCTCCTTGGAGCCAGGCTTACTGAGATAAAAACTGAACCTCCCCACATATTGAGCCAAAAACCCAGAGGACTCCGTGGGGGAGGAACAGTGGATGATTAGGAGACAAGACAAACACAAAAACCTCTTTCCACTGGCTGCTAGGATCCAAAACATGAACCAAGGAATCAAAATAACGGACAGGCTAACAGAAAGACAAATAATGATCTGGGCTTGAATGCTCAGGCTGAACTGAATTTAAACCAGAAGAAACAGGTGAGAGGAATAAATTATAATGAGGCAAGGAGGGAAAACGGCAGGTGAAAGAGATCATCAATTAAGGAGGAGAAAACAGGCCAGATCATTACATACAGACAAATCATTGGTTACAAGTCAAGCAGTTTCTCAGTTGGCTATCTTTACACACATAATTTTTGCTTTACTTCTGCCGTGTGAGATCTGCAAATGCGTAGAGAGTATGTGTAATGTCTTGTATGTGTAATAGTATGTAATAGTATGTGTAATATATCCTGATTTCCTGATCATCCATAATTACTTCTAAGATATCAAAGAAAAAGTTTTGACATGGAAAACAAAATTTTGACTATCCTGAATGATATCTCAAGATATCTGAAATTATACTATGAATAGTGAAATAACAATTCAATATATCAGTCAATCACATGTCAATCATGAGTCAAAATGTCTTTTGAGATATCTGAAATGAGCTCAGATGTAGGCCAGCCATTCTATGTTGCTACCTCTTCTAATGGCCGGTGGTTCACTTCATCAAAAAACTTTTGAACTAAAAAATCTTGAAAAAAAAAAAAAAAAATTCCTTGTCTTGTGGCCAACTGAAACACAACCAATGGTAAATCCTGCAACTACATTACATTTTTAGACTGGAGACAGAATGTTGCATCCAATTTTGGAACGACATAAGTTCTTGAGTGACAGCATCAGATAAAAAAAACATGTCATGAGAACACAGTCATATTATTAGGGAAGATATTAACATCTCACTGTGTTTGTTTCACGGTGCATAAGAAATTGTAACTGATTCCGCTGAACAGGAAATTTAATCATTTGTTTATTGATGGGATGCAAACTTTAAAGCTAGAGACAGAAGAGCATTGTCAAAGTAACTATGACAGTGTTTATCTACTTTATGAGCTCTCATCCTGGTCTAAGTACTTGTTTATATATAAATATCAAAGCAGTTATTAGAACATCCATCCACTCCTGCTTATTCTATCATGGTCATAGTGGGGCTGGTGCCCATCATAGCAGTCTATGGGCGAAAGGAGGAACAGACCCTGGACAGGTCACCAGTCTGTCGCTACTTAGAATACCAGTATGTGAAATTACAAAGATCAATGCAGTGTATTCTCAAAACTTTTTAAGTTTTTTTTCCCCTGTTTATCAGCCAGCCTGTACATGTCATCACCTGCAGATTCACTTACAGTTATACTCATTACAACTTAATAGTTTCTGGTGGGAAACTTAATAGTTTCCCTTTCCCATCATTTACATTTCCTTGTCTAGAAAACATGCAAAGGACTTCTAATTTTTCAATTTCTGTTTCACACTAAAGCCTTTCATAAGGCTCTATGGCATTACACAACACTTGCTGTGCTGCAACTTTAAGGTTATGTTAACAACCTAGACTGAAGTAACCCAAATCAAATTTTGATGCGACCTGTGTCTGATCATTTTTAATTACTGCCTGAACGTCAACAATGTGAATATTTAAAATACGACCCAGGCCACCTGGCTATGTGGCCTAAATCTGATGCATATCTGAAGTTTTGATCCTTTCAAAGGTGACTTATGTCTGAACGGCCCGGTCACATCCATGCAACCTGTTTGGCTGTAATACTCAACAAAGGTCCCTATTTTGGGTCTAATAATGCAGAAGCAAGAAGATGCACTCCCCCGCACCTCTATAATTCACATCAAAGAGTTTCACCTCTATACTGGTAAATTGTTATCTCATTTTGACATCCACTGATGCTATGGATGGGTTTAAGGTTTAAAAAGTTGTATTTAGGACTTTTCTGATAATATACTTGGAATAATGTTTTAAAGCTACAGTGTGTAACTTTTAGCGACATCTAGCGGTCAGACTGCAGACTGCAACAACATGAACATCTCCCCCACACCACTTCTCCCCCCCAACAGTAGGGCGAGCGTTACGGGACAAAATGTCTTCCACGACGTCCGCATCACCTACCTTCTCAAGTGATGAGGTTTGTTTACATAGATAATTTTACAGATAGTATTTCATTACTCTGTGTAGGGTATAGATTTCATGTAGACTTAAGATAATAAATATACCCGTTATTTTTTCTACATCGTTGTGACGTTTTGGCGATCTCGCAATCGCTAGTTTGTTGGCTCTGCGCTGCCGTAGTGCAAAGATGTCTGCCTCCATGGCTGCGAGACCCGCTCCTATGTAATTATAAATAACGAATTCTAAGGCAAGGCCAATATTAAGGTTAAGAGGCTGAGCTCGTAGATGATGATAAATAACATAGTTATGTATAATATATTACATTTCTGACTGTATATCCCTGTAATTATTACACACTGTAGCTTTAACTAAATGCTTTGCCATATCCATGAGGGGTCTATCAATAAAATTAGACACTTTAATTTTACCAGAATAGCTAACCACATTCATACTTTATATGTGGACTTAGTTATTAAAAAATATAATTGCTCTCAGCACACTGGCCTCTAAACTCTTTGAGGCATTGTTGGTTGCCAAACAGACTACATTTTCAAAGTGACTGTTATGTTGTTTTGCTCTGTGGCTTAGATACATTTTTCTTTATTTAATCAACATTTAATCAGACCTAGTAAAGTTGTAATAGTGGTTTCACTGGAAATTATTCTTAGCTAACCACATTCACTAGAAGTTTACATTCAGGCTAAATCACTGTAAAGATACTCTTGATGTATATAAAGTGTATTTTCAAGCAACCTCCTACAGATGCTGGTTTCTCAGGAACAGCTGAGGTAGGTGTGTCTAACAGCAGCCTGATGTCAGTAACTATATACGCTGATGACTGACTGATTGCAGAGGACAACCACTTTCACTCAGGTGGAGGAAACACATCTGATCTGAAACACATCTGATCTGAAGGCTGTCTAAGGTAAATATTTTCATCACTTTCTATACAATTTAGAATAAAATAAGACATTTGATTAATTCTAATTGATCATAAAAAAATGTTTCATTTCTATTTACTTAATGCCTCAGTGTCAAATGCTGTCAATGTGATATGATGTTTCAATAAACTGATAGTTAATCTATCTGAACATTCTTAGTTTCATGTTATTTAAAATTCTAAAGTCAGATAAAATGCTGATAATCTTATCAGACATATTTGAAGGCACTTATCTCAGATAATGTCTTAAGCCAGGCCCACACTGACTAGGGTCTGACTGCAGTGCAGTTCCCCAAGAAAGCCAAATCAATAATATTAGTGTTTACACTTAGTTTCAGTAAAGTGTGGGTCCAGTTACTGGCTCAACAGCAGGCTCCTAAAAACTGGAGCAGTCAGACATCAGAGAGGAAGGAGTTCCAGTGAATATCAGAATAAACTCAACACTTAGCAATCCTAGCTGCAAAAGTATTGACCTGCTCTTAATTGCTTTTATTTTCTAAGTGCATTTAGTTAGTTATCTTGACATAATTTTGCAAAAAGCCTAGAATTTACAGATACAATTAAGAAAAATGTAATTATAAAAAGGTTTTTAAAAAATCTATTTTTTCTACTATTTTGACATAAAATTGTAGAAAAAATAAAATTTTTGCAATCCACACATAGTAACATAAAGAGCATTTATCAGTTCATTTTATGATATATCAAAGGATCTTCAACAGATGAAAAGGTGACAATGTGTTTATACCCTCCAGAGACCCCTCCTTTCCTCCTGTGACTGGAGCCAATACTCTGCTGATGATAGTTTGAATTCTTTTACCACTTTTTCCACACAAATGAATGGCTAAACAGATTCTATCTAGTCAGATGTACTTGGTTTACTAGTAATAGCCTATTAATGCGCTCAGAGTTTTAGAAAATCAGCTGAAGACTGAGAGGCTGAGGGGAAAGATGGTCTTTAGAGCTTTGAAAAAGGACTGAGGCCTGAGTTGTAGTGATGGCAATTTAGAAGTCCTTTGAACCAATGAACAAACATGATACAATTTGTCAAAACTCTACACCCTGCTCCATGCATCTAAGGACAGTTTCCATTGGCATCCTCTGCTGGATGCTATGAGAACTACATCACAGTTTTTTTTTTATAAGAGCAAGAAGAGTAATTTTATAGAATTAATTATCCTTTATTTTACAAAGGTATATAAAATAACTAAGTTTCAAAATGAAAAAAGAAAAATTAATCCTACTCCACTGTTCTAACTTAATGTCATTTCTTTTTCATCACCAAATAAATCTTTGCATGAGTAAAGCTATAATGTCTGTTTCACTTGTTAATGATCAAAATCTCTGTTCTCTTATAACTAAATCTCTCAAACAGGATCTGCTTTAAAGATGGAAAACCAAAAAACTGCTTTGGACTCAAGTTATAATCACAGCAGCAACATCAGCTACCCCGACTCTGAAATATATGTTTATAGTGGTGACCTTGACGGTATCTGCTGGCTTAATAGAAATGAGAGAGGAGATTTATTGTCAAAGATTGTCATCGGCATCTTTTTCCCCATGTCCCTGCTGGCCATCTACAGTCTTTACTCCCAGGTGTGTATTAAGGTGGAGGTTTGGGGTCTGCTTCTGTATTTAAGAAAGATGTTGATGTTTTTGAGTTTAACAACTGAAACTGAACTGAAGCTTCTTGTTGGCTCATCGATTTAGCTTCTCTCCAGT
>NW_015152452.1:34690-37513 GCF_000732505.1 Cyprinodon variegatus
AATTCACGTTAGCAGTTTGAAGAACACCTGCTTGCTTCTGATGATTTCCTTTAGCTAACCAATGAGTGTTTGCATTCTATGACTCATCCAATCACACTAGTTTTCACTAGATGTGGGCGGAGCCAATGATCTGCATTGGATGGAGCACATGACGGGAAATAAATATTTAGAAACATTAAACCAGGGGCAACCAATTAAAAATCAGTGGGGTCCGAATAACGAAGATCATCAACCAGTAAAGGTCTGGAGACATTTTTAATGATCTTTTAATTTAAACAGAATTTAACACTAAAATAAAAATGAGGTATTTATGCATTCATGTTATATAAACATAGAATTTTAAATAAAATATATATGTATATAAAAAAAGAAAATGTTTCCACTTTAAAATCTAAATTAGAGAACAACAATCGTTCAGTTTGGTATATAGACAATTTCCTGATTCCCATATTTTATAAAACACTTGAACTGAGCCTTTTTTTATTTTCTTTCTTTTTTCTGTCTTAATGTTGGCAGTGGGCTTTAGGCTGCCCTCCAAGGCTTTAAACCTGGGTTTGAATGGAGACTAAGCCATTCTCAAGCACATATCAAGGCAAGGGCGTAGGTTTGATTGCAACTTTAGTAGGGACACTATTGGTCTTCAGGTTCATTGGTCTGATGTCATTGGTCCTTTGCAAAAATATCATGCTCTTTTTTATGCTTAATGTGAGCATCAGGGTATGTTTAAAGAGAACAGCAGTATTTCTTGCTACATTAATACAAATCTTATAAGCACTACACTCACTAGATGCTGTTTATCAATGTTTAAAGCATCACTAGCTGTGATGAATCTGGAATTAGGACGTTTTTTTCCACTATGAAAATGTTTGCATTTAAACTTACCAGCGACAGACAGACAGAAAGACAGAAAGTAAATATGTGCCTATTTAACCAAATATAGTCTAAATATGTCTGCTATATGTGGATTTATCCTGTGTTTTCTTTTTGAAGATATAGAATTGTGCAGAGGTAAACAGAGCTAAAACCCACTCTTATTTATTTTTTTTATCTAATATGCTCTCTCTGTATCAAGCAAAATAATACATTCAAGGGACGGTAAATAAATGTATTGTATTTACATGAGCACTGGAACTATAAGAGGGACTGACACTGAGCATTTAAAATATTAACTTCACTATACAAGTTTAACATCTGGGCTGTAGTTACTCTATGTCGCCCATTTCATGTATTTTATCTAGGGCTGAAAAAATTAATCAGACTAATCGATTATTTAAATAATCATCAACTGATTTAGTAATTGACTAATCATTAACTGGAGTATAGGGCCACTATAATGTGCCTTTAGCCGACAGAGCAACCCACTTAGAGCAGGAATTATACCTAAAAAATATGTAAACATTTTGTATTTAAGATAAAAAAGTTTTTGTCTGTCAATATTCTGCATCCAGAACTCCTCAAGAAGAAATGTTTCTGTTTCACCTGGTTTCATTTCATACAAAATCTTCTTTAGGGAACATTTGGCTGATCTGATTATTAATCGATTCATCAAAAAAATAATCAACAGATTAACAATTTGCAGAGTAATCATTAGCTGCAGCCCTAATTTTATGGTAACATTCCAAACACATTTCTTCCATCATGCAGCAGTGAAGGGCAGCTGCTTCACCCTGAGGCTGCCCTGCAGCATTATATCTGTTTCCTACAATTATATAATCTTTGTATTATACAAGTACGTTTTTAATGGTAAAGGATTAAATGTAACACAACCTTTTATCATCGTCCTGTATTGCTGACTGTCTGACTGTTTAAATAGCTCCTTATTTCTATTTTCTTTTTTAGTGGCATCATCTACAAACACAACGCTAATGAGCTAAAGTTTATTCAAATATAAAATCACTTTTAACAATTATAAGGACAATATAACACTATCTTATCTGTAATGTAATAATATCCAAAATAAACAGCCAGATTCGAGCATTATTAACCAGACATTAATGTTTTGTACTAGAAAAATAGAATCAGTGTAAATAGAGTTTCTCTGTTTGCCTTTATCCTATTTCTAGAAGTAGAATCAATTAAATGAAACTATTCTTATGTGGAAAACAAAAAATAGCAGCTCTTCGGCATGCTTCTCGTGTTGTTATGTTCTGCAAAAAAAAAAAAACACCTGTTGTTTATACCTGTCATAAAATAACAGTAATAGCAAAGATATATTGTTAAAGGGAATCAGAAATGTTGATAGTTTACAGTCTTTGTTCATTTTAACAGCAGTTTTCTGAACTCTTGTCTGACTCAGAATATTTAGTTTTAGAAATAAATCCTAACGTTGGTTGCTTTCATTTCTCAAGTTCCACAAATCCAAACTCTCTCCTGCTTCTTTACAGAACTGCAATCAGAACAATTCGCCTGTTTTAGCCTAGATAATATTTAGTTTTTTAATTGGTACTAGTTTCGTAGCCTAATATTAATTTTGGTAACTGCCGTATTCTAGCGTTTTTTTTTTTTATTTCGCGCTCCAAGCATCCAAGCGCACATCTAGATTAGAAAACAAGCAATCAGAGAGAGAGGTGGACGTTAAGGCAGAAATATCAGAGAGTTAAACAGCGCAGCAAAGTTCCATGCGCTGCTAGGTGAAAGGAAAGAGCAGGCAGCTGCAGCTACCAGGCAGAGGAGCTGTGGGTGGAAAAGTATGAGGTGCCCCCAGGGACATAAATCAGAATTAACTTGCATATACACATATTAAATTACACTCTTCCATATAATATACTGAAAACCTCACACAAACACTAGTAAAAAGCTCTCACATAAACTAGTGAAAACATT
>NW_015152452.1:39666-42285 GCF_000732505.1 Cyprinodon variegatus
TAACATGTTGTTCACTTGGAATTATTGGTAGGGACAAGTCGGTTGATCCAAAATGTTGGTAGGGACATATCCCTATGGTCCCTATGCAAACCTATGCCCATGTATCAAGATGTTCATTTTGAGCCTGGATCCATATTTGTTGATTCTGTTCATGGTGGAGAATCCTGCTTCACAGCAGCAGGTTGAGCCAAACATCCTCTAAATGTTCAGGCTCTGCTCTGGTCCAGCCAGGTCAACATCTGCTATTGCAATCGCACCAAACAGGAAAAAGAACGGCGAGAAGATCCGGTTCGTCAAATGAAAATACAGACAGATCGGTAATTACAAATTACAACATAATTGTTCTATATTTCAAAAACTAACACCGTTCATTTCAAAGATTGGATGCAAACTATTGGTACTTCAACAGACCAGGAAGCAGATTTCTACGGAGCCCCTCTGATGACATGGTCAAAAAAATTGTGGCCACTACTTCGTGGCCACGCAATAAGTTTAACGTGCGCACGAAATACTTAAATCCGCCCCTGTTTTCAGGCTTATGTTAACTGTAATGACTTATCTTGGACAGGCTGCTATGTAAACGGGCCTTTAGTCCTTCGTCTAGCTATGCTGCGGTTGTTTACACTACGCCTTTTCCACCTAAAATGGCATCTTAGCAACAAATGTGACGTGACTGGCGGAGACCGACTGGGTAAGCAAATTGAAGGCGCGCTCGATTTGCTTACCCAGTTGCCCAGGAATGACAGTAATATTATTAATAAGTATTTCATGCGCACGTTAAACTTATTGCGTGGTCACGAAATAGTATTTCGTGCGCACGTTAAACTTATTGTGTGGCCACGAAATACTACTTCGTGCGCACGAAATACTACTTCGTGGCCACAATTAAAAAAAAATTTTTACCATGTCATCAGAGGGGCTCCGTAGATTTCTCATCTCCATCAGAAACTGAACATCTGCTGGATGCTGATGTTTTTTTTTAATGTGTCATATTAAATTAAGCGTTCCTTTCTGCATGTTTTGCTCCAACAAATTTAATGATTATACCGCGCATGCTCTCCTCGAGCTCAGAGGATAAGTCTGAGCGCAGCAATAAGGGAGGAACAGCAGAGGCTGTAGGCTTTGCTTTGCAGGAGTTCTGGAGCACAGCGTGGCGAAGGATGAAGCCAAGAGCAACAAGTAAAGCTTGTTTTAAAAATGTAAGGAATAGAAAGTACAAGGTCCTTAAAGTTACTTAAAAAAAATATATATTAAAAAAGGAGGAAAATATGAAAAAACTACTATGTTGTGGCCCAGCTTTGATGGCTCAAAAAAGTAAAAATCCACAAAGGCCACAGATGCACCATGGACTTATTTTATGCAGGCAAAAGAAAAAATTTACTAGGTAAACTCCTTTAATTTTGTGAGTTTATTTCTTCCTTAGGCAAGCAAACAAAAAGACAAATATTTCCTCTATGTTTCTCTTGTCCTGGTAAAAAAACCATACGCCCACCCAGATGCATGCTGGTCATTGACTGCCTATTTATAAAAAAACGATTAGTCTAAATTAAGCATAACTAACCAAAAAAATAAAAAAACATGACTAAATAACCATAAAAAACGATATCATAACATATATTAAACAATAAAGTAAAATAAACTTGGCTAGATTATGCATTAAAAACAAAAAAAACCTTTTTTATCATGAACCAAAAATAATTGTCTACTACAAGCTAGATTAGTAAATGAAAAATAATTCAGAACAGCAGAACAGTTCTGGAAAAAACGGAGAGGAGAAGATGGTCTATACTGAACGCAAGAAATACCATTCATCCATCTTCTCCCTCTAACAGGGTCATGGTGGGCCGTTGCCCATGTTATGGAAAGCTCTGTGGTTGAAGCTACCTTGAAGCTACCTTGGAGCTTTCTCTCAGTTTCTTTTCCTGAGATGAGACCACTAGAGACAGACTCTTTAAATAACACAATACAATAATCAATACACAATACATAATCTATATGTATTAAATAACCAGGAGACATGACAACAGATCTTGACAGAAGTTGTAATCTTACTCAGACCAGAGAAGTTTCTTGGAGTTACATAAGGCAACGCTTACCAAACGGGCTCACATCTTGTTGAAGTGGCCATAATTCAGGTTGTAAAATTCAGCTTGATTAACACTAGAGCTACCACGGAGGGGGTCAATTGACCTTTTTATCTAAAAGCCCCAAAAGAGGGTCATTTGGCCCTTTGGACCTCCTGCACACACTCCTTTTGTTGTGGAAATGTGGCTGTTAGCAGCTCATAGCTGTAACTTGAGTCACAGAGTCGCTTAAGCCTGTGAGGGGAAGGGAACCCCAAGGCAAGCTTTTAGTATAGTTTTTTAGTGGATTTTTATGCAGTGAATCATCAGGATCAACGAAAATTTGTGATCGAAACTGTAAACATGTCATGGTCCTGGTCTGATTGTTCCTGTTATCCATTTGTTGTCCTCTGCTGCCCTCTTGTGTCCTCCCTTCCTTTGGTTCTCTGTCCTGCCAAGCACATGCTGCCAATTTCCTCGTCAGCTCTCTCTCTGTCTCTGTCCCCTTTAAAAGCCCTCCCTGTTCAGTTCCTGTTTGCTGGATCCTCGTCAAACA
>NW_015152452.1:44305-47437 GCF_000732505.1 Cyprinodon variegatus
TTGCTCCTTTCGGCATTTCCCACATGTGTATTTGTAACACTTTTCACAGCGCACTGTTGCACGATTGTCCTTGCATTTTATTTTAGCCTGACACTTGGCTCTTTGTCCGAGTTGTGGTGTGGAGGGTTGTTGCCGAAGCAATTGCTCCTTTTGGGCCTTTTTCATACCCACGTGGGAGTGAGCCAACTCTCTTGCCAGTTCAAACAGGAAATCCACCCATCTTTCCTTTCTCCCGGTGCATAATTGATAGAGCACGGACAGTGTATTCCCGCACCATCTGGTCCATGATATCGACGCCGCACTTTGTTGTGTTGTTGAGTGTGATGGTGTTTGGCTTCTTTTTGGTGGTTTTCTGTGTCTCAATCGTGCTGTGCATGCTGCTGAGAACCGAGCCATCAGCTCTGGGGCTCGTCCGGGTCCGGAGCGACCGAACCTGATCACGTGATGGTATGCTGGTGGGGGGGGGACACGATAAGGCAGGTGGGGAGAAGCATGGGGCCAGCTGTGTCCAGGCTACCTTCACCGGGTCGGATTCAGTTGCTCTGTCCCCCGCTGGCTCCCTCCGTAGTTCCCGGACCAGCCCCTGAGCTCATGGCTCGGTTCTGTTGCACTGTACTCGACCAAAATCCCAGATGATTTCAAAATTCCACCCAGACATTTTTTTAGGTATGACAAGTAGGACATGTCAGGGAAAAAGAAGACATCTGGTCACCCTACTACAATTACTTTTTTTGATACAAACTTAGAAGCTAAATGCTAACACCAATAAGAAGGGACACATTTCTGCACTTAGAATTTATTTTTAAAGCTTGAATAGGCATATATGTGTAAAATCAGTGAAACTGTAACCATTCCTGTTTCTACATTTAAACATAGCACTTTCCTTTTTTCTCCTTCAAGTAAAAAATGCAATCAAAATCCGTCACTAAAATCTGATCACCTTTGTTTTTCAGATACGAAGTGAACGTGTTGTTCCAGTTTTCATCATCAACCTTCTAATCTCAGACATCCTTCAGGTCATCTGCATGGCTGTAAACCTTACATATGACAAGCAGCACTACACAAACAGGATGTACATTTTTCCTGCTTATTTAGGTTTTATTGGGGCCAGTGTTTTCTTCATGACCCTCATTGCCCTGGAAAGGTAAATTCTGTATATTTTATTTATCTCTTATAGTGTTTTATAAGATATAATTTCATATGATAGATTTAATCTTTATAAAAACTGTTCATTTGCTCTGCATAGACGGTTTACATGTGTTTTTCTTTGACAGGTATCTGATGATTGCCCACCCACTGTGGTACAGATTCAACAAAACAACTAAAGTCTCTGTTTCAGTCTCTGTCGTCACCTGGACATTTTCAATATTATTGGGCTTTGCTGTTCGTTTCAATATTGAAGCCAGTTTGCTCTTTCCCCTTCCTTTCATAATATTCTCGCTTGTTGGGACCTTCAGAGCTCTGTCTACAGCTCAGTCCGTACCAGCTGCTGAAAAGAGACGGATTGTTGGGGTTTTGGTTGTGGTGGTTTTAATTTATAGTGTCATGTTTTTGCCCATGGTTTTAGGTATATCATTTGGTTTGTATGCACAATCCTCAGATTATAAGCTGTACAGAGCCCTTTATAATTTTTCTTGCACGCTATTTCAGATTAGCCCTCTGACAGACATATTTCTTTACATCTTTTTGAAGAAATGGTTCATAGACAAACTATTAACTTCCCTGTGTTGCTGCATCAAGGACAGTGATGAAGCCCAGCAGACAGTTGATGAAACAGGAAGCTCAACTTCTGAAAGCAAAGACCATGAATGCCCATGAAACTTGGAGAAAAATTCAAGAACCTAAAGAAGATACAATCAACCTTCTGTAATTTTTATAATTCCAATAACATAATGCTCCAGAGCCTGTGACCTCTAGCCTCTCACCGGTGACCCAGTGCGGCGCGTTTACAACTAATAACACATAATGCATGAAAATATTCCACCGGTAAAATGTGTCCCAATATAGACATGTTAAACATTGTTGGAAAGCTTAGATTCTGCACAATTAAACCATCAAGTTTAAGGACACAGCGAGCACCAAAGCACAATTAACACAGACATAGCAGCATGTCAGAATGTAAACATGACAAAGCAGCCACAACTACATTCCTTTGAAGCCATCCAGAAGCCTTTTTATAAATCCAGTCTTCAATTGTTTATATTCCATTCAACCATAAGGGTCCACAAATTAAAAATAATCCAGCATATTCGTAATAGAAATATTTTATGATGAGAAAATCACCCATAACGTCCAGTTATTGACATCAGAAAAGTTACCTGGTCATGGCTATTGCTCTTTATCTTGCTAATATTTACTTCCTAATACTTATTTCCTCAGTTGTTAGCTTGCAATGTTTGGTATGTTTCTTTAGATTGTCTTCTTACCTACAAGACAAAAGTCTGCATGTTTTTATGACGAGATTTGAGCCAGATACAGTCGCTTAAATCTAATTTCCAGTCACTTCCTGTCTGCCAGCGATGAACCAAATAGCGCTATATTATGCCTCAGAGTCCGGCTTTGTAGGCAATGAAATAAGGTTTCAAACGAGCCTACATACCAGTGGCAGCCGGCCCATAGGGGGCGCTGGGGCACAGCCCTCCCTGATAAGAAGAGAGAAACGTAAAATATATTTTTATAAATTAACTCATAAATGTCAGTTTTACTCTCTAGAGTGTGTACCTATAAGCAAAACAAATTATATAAACTACATTTCCCTATCTACTGTCATTCATTTGTGGATTTCCACAGACAGACTCCTACCGTCTCTGTCTTGGGGCTGTGATCAGACTACGCCACATTTGCAGAGAATCTGCCAATCATGTTCTATTGCTAGGTGAATTTAATAATTTAATGGCCAACCAGCGTCTCAGAACTTTATGGTCTTGGGTCTCTGAAAAAACTCCACTTTAAAGCTACAGTGTGTAATAATTACAGGCATATAAAGTCAGAAATTTAATATATTATACATAACTATGTTATTTATCATCATCTACGAGCTCAGCCTTTTAACCATAATATTTGCGTTGCCTTAGAATTCGTTATTTATAATTACATAGGAGCGGGTCTCGCAGCCATGGAGGCTGACATCTT
>NW_015152452.1:49725-51691 GCF_000732505.1 Cyprinodon variegatus
AGTTGGAGACATACACTAGGCTATATCAGCCCCACCAAAAATATTTTTCACCAGCCGCCACTGCTACATATGGCAAGTTTATATAAAGAGGAGCTGCGTCACTCGCTTGCATAAGAGTCAAGAGTCACACAGCTGCGGCTGGATCAATGCACGCAGCTCAAAGCTGAGTAATTACAGCTGCCCAATTTTCTTGAAGTTTGGAAGCTTATTTTGTTTTATTACAATGCCTAAGGCTGAAAAATTTTTTTAATTCAGCTCGGAAATGGCATTGGGGTTATTTTAGCTTGAAAAGCAGCAGTTTATCAATATTTTATATATTTTTATGTTATTATGGGAGTAAAAATTCTACATTTTGTTATATAGACTGATTCTAAAAAAGTGGAAAATACTTGCTTTGTAAATGTTTTGTGGCCATCAAAATGCTTCAGTGTTATTCTATGGGTCAAACAGTAAAGCAAAGCACTTCAAAGGCATTTGGCGCAATTTGGCACATTTAGGGATTTTTGGAAATCTTTCCCTAAAATGTTGTAGCTACAGGTCTGACATTTTCTGCATTTGTTGTTGACATAATGTAGAACATGTCATGTTGGGCTTCACTGACTTAACCCACATGCAGAACACACCACAGAGACTGGGGTAAAAATTCAAAGGTTTATTGAAGTCGCACAAAACATGTAATCACAGATTCAGGTATAAGCCCGGGACAGACTTCACGAGGGTTCTCTGTAGAGAAGGGAGAGTTTGGTTAGCCAGCGGTCTGGGGTAGCTTGACTTAGTTTGAAGTTGTTCTATACCTGAAGGTACTCAGACAGATACGATGAGGGGGGGAACCAGTTGTGTCCAGAGCTTGTGGATTCAGCAAGGAGTTTATAGCGACAGCGCTTGTCTTCAGACTAGAGTGTCTTTTCAGACCTTAAGGGTTTGCCAGAGTTCTCTCCTGAGAACTGAGTTCAGATTCAATTGCGATTCTTCAGGTTTGGCTCGTGAGGGCAGGCGGACAGGTCTAGGAAGCAAAGAGGACATAAACAGATTAGATCTCAGGCAATTACTCAGTATCACAGAAGATCAGACTAGCAGGCTTGGCTCAGGTTCTGCTAACCATAACTTGGCAACACTCTGGCACTGAAGACAGGTCTGGCTGCTGCTTATGTAGCTGGTCTCCTGATCAGCTGATGATCCTCAGGTGTCTCCTGAGCAGGAGCTTCAGGCAGCGCTCTCTGCTGGAGACAGGTGGCAGAAACTCCAGATCCCAACAGAACAAATGTAATGCAATGAAACCTGCCTTTTCTGAAGCTTGTCACATTTACTGCTGTTCAAAAAAGACCTATCATTTTCGAGAATAGAAAACATTAACTTGTTGTGCTGAGAAAATCTGACTTGTACAGGAAAATAAAGCATTTATTTTAAACAATGTCTCCAAAATGTATGCTTTGAGTACAATAATATGTCATGTTTTTTAATTACTCCACTGAAGAAACTCTTAAACAACATGGAAATGTTTTATTATTTGGAATATGAACCTGAGCCTTTGGGAGAGCTATTTGCTCGAAACAACAAAAGTGTCATGATGGGTTAAAGATGCAAGCCCATATGCAGAACACTATGGAGGCTGGGTAAAAGGTTAACAGAGTTTATTGAAGTTTCACAAAAACACAGGATTATGTACTGGATCTGGAACTGGTCCGGGCTGGTTCACTGAAGTCTTGACTGGGACCAGAGACTGTTGATTAGCAGAGTTCACGGGGAGCTAAAGCGTCTAGCTTCAGACTTAGCATGGCAGACCTTGGTCTGAGCTTCCAGCTCTTCACAGAGAACAGCAGGGGATATCCACATAGGAAATCTTCAGGTTGATTCCACATAGGAATCTTCAGGTACATTCCACATAGGAATCTTCAGGTAAATTCCACTTAGGAATCTTCAGGTTGGCTCACCAGGGCTGATTGGCAGGTTAAGCTCACCCAGAGCT
>NW_015152452.1:52252-53740 GCF_000732505.1 Cyprinodon variegatus
TCCAGATCCCAACAGTAACTCCAGTCCTAAAAGAAAACAACAAAAAGCAGAAGAGGATCCTTGGCGCCCTCTGGTGGGCAAGCCTGAGGATCCCAACAAAAAGTATTCAACACTCCTTATATCTTACCTATAAATGTGAACATGCTTTTCATTTAACAGCTGTATTTAATCAGAAACACATATCCAAGGATGTACAACAGATTACAAAGTGACATTGTGTTTTATACTCTCAACAGATGTAAATAAATACTGTCGGCCAATGAGCTTCGACACCTAAACAATTCCAGACCCCTCCTTTCCTCCTGTGACTGGAGCTGACACTGTCCTGATGATAGATTGAATGTTTTACCAATCTTTCCACACAAATGAATAGCTGAACTGATTCTATCCAGTCAGATCTATTTGACTTACTAGTAATATCCAATTAAAGTGGCAAGAGTTATTGAAAAGTAATTCAAGACCAAGAGTCTGAGGGGAAAGATTAATGAGCTCTTGGCTTTTGGGCCTTGAAAAATACCTGAGGACTGAGATGTATTGATGGCAATATAGAAGCCACGTGAACCAATGAAACAACATGATACAATACGGCAAAACCCTACACCATACACCATACATTTCAGACAGATTTGAATGGCGATATCTGCTGGATGCTACTTTTGAATGGTTATCCTAAGCTTGGTCTGTATTCTGCACACCCAATTTTCATTTATATATTCAGAAACATGTAATCTGGCCTTGCAGTTCTTAAATTATTTGCTTTTCCATTTTGGTATGCAAAATAGACGAAAATTTCCCAAAATGTGGCGGATGTTAATAGACAGATAGAGAACTGCATGTACAATACTAAAAAATCCGGCTGACATAAAACATTGTCAAGTACTAAATTACCGTTACTTAAACTAACAAAATTTTCTCTCCAACAGATATTGGAACTTCAGATTATTTGTTACGTGAAACCAAATTGTTTTCAAAATATTATCACCATTGATTCTAACAGCTGAATATCATTATTTACCAGCTGATGACAGTTATTTTTAAATACTGTAACTCAGTGGTTTTCAAACATATTTATGCCTCCAAAAACTTGTTGTGCTGAGAAAATCCGATGTCTGCATTAATTAATGGCTGAATTTGTTTGTTCCAAAACAATATTGTTGATAAAGATTATATAAAGACATTTTACATAAAAATAAATTCCTGTCCTTATAAGACTTTAATATGATAAACACCTGATGCATAAAAGCTAATCAGACCTCTCTCAGCTGAATACCACAATTCTATAATTATACCTCAAAATTAGTTCTTGATCTAATGCTGAGTTTGATCTGTGCTGGTTATAAGAACTTTGGTTTAATAGTTAAAACAGTGTGATGTTAATCTTTTTTCTCTTCCTTCTATCCTGCTTTCTTATCTCTCTTCTTCAAGGTTAGTTTATGGACAAATAGCCTACCTTTAACTGTGTAACCACATGGTCAAAGATCACCATCT
>NW_015152452.1:56150-58260 GCF_000732505.1 Cyprinodon variegatus
GCGTTCAGGCACAACACTGTATATATATATATATATATATATATACATACCTCAGGCTGCTCATTGGAATTCAGTTGGAGGTGGGAAACATACACAAAGAATGGAAGAAAAAAATGTAATAAAGATACTTCAGCTGCTCCTCTACTGTCCATCTATCAGGTGACAAAAACTCAGAATAACAATTACGCCTCCCCTGGCAGATGAAGAATAAAAGGTGAAGAAAAAACACAGCTGATCCTCTCCAGTCTTTCACCCCCTCCCTGCCAGGTGGGAGAAAAAATAGGACTCAAAAAACACTTAAAGTGTAGAGCTTAAGTCTGTCTTTTAGCTCTTTCCTTTCTTTTTTTTAACAGCCCACTACATAAAGTGCTGCATTTTGCAACCCAACCTCCTATCTCAATCTCTCTTTCCACTGGTTGACCAAGCAGTTTGACCAAAAAACAAGTTAGTGTGCCCTACACCCATTGGCATAATTGTCATGATGGGTTTCAGCTGGTGAAGTCAGCTCCAGCTTCAGGATATCCAATACGCCCTCTGGTGGAGAAAAGGTAGACAGAACCCCAGATCCCAACAGTAACACAAAAACCCCTAGGAAGGGATCCTCGGCGCCCTCTGGTGGGCAACCCTAAGGATCCCAACAGAGCCCCCCCCTCAAGGGCAGCTTCCAGACACCCTCAGAACAGGCCAAAAACAAAAACACAAAACAACCCACCCAGGGTGGGCGGAGGGGTCACCAGGCAAGGAGGGCAAGAAAAAACAGAGTCCATAACAAAAAACACCCCACACAGGGTGGGCAGAGGGGGAACCAGGCAAGGAGGGCAAAAAAAAACAAAAACTGAGTCCAAAACAAAAAACGACACACTTAAGGTGGGTGATAGTGAAAAAAGTCTTGGAAGGTTTACCAAGTAGAGTCTCAGGTGACCGGCCGTGGGGCCGGGAGCGAGGCAGAGTTTCAGGTGGCCGGCCGTGGGGCCGGCAGCGAGGCAGGGTCTCAGGTGGCCGGCAGTGGGACTGGCAGCGAGGCAGGGTCTCAGGTGGCCGGCCGCGGGGCCGGAGACGTGGCACATGCTCAGGAGGCCGGCCGCGGGGCCGGAGGTGAGGCCGATTCACAGGAGGCCGGCTGCAGGGCCGAGGACGTGGCAGAAGTTCTGGTGGCCGGCCGTTGGGCTGGAGGCAAAACAGAGTCTTAGGAGACCGGCCACAGGGCCGGAGGCGAGGCAGATGCTCTGGAGGCCGGCCACGAGGCCGGAGGCGAGGCTGATGCTCTGGAGGCCAGCCGCGGGGCCGGAGGCGAAGCAGAGTCTCTGGGGACCGGCCGCTGGGCCAGAGGCATGGCAGAGGTTCTTGAGGCCGGCCACGGGGCCGAAGACGAAGCAAAATCTTTGGTGACCGGCCGCGGGGCCAGGGTCACGGCAGACGTTCAGGAGACCGACCGCAGGGCCGGAATCGAAGCAGACGTTCAGGAGGCCGGCCGTGGGTCAGGCGACATAAGAGGGTTATAGGAGGATGACATCTCCGTCGCTGCTGAATCTTCGAAGGAGGACCACGTCTCCGCCGCTGCAGGAGTTTAGGAGGAGGACGACGCGCCAATTTCAGCTGGTAGCCCCAAGGGGAACGCCGTCCCCTCTTCAGCGGTTCAGCAACAGTCTCAGAAGGGGCCTTGGACTGCGGCTCTGGAACAGGGTCAGAGGAGGCCGCCGACTGCGGCTCAGGAACAGGCGCAGAGGTGACCACCGACTGCGGTTCAGGAACAGGCCCAGGGGTGACCGTCGACTGCGGTTCAGGAACAGGCCCAGAGGTGACCGCTGACTGCGGTTCAGGAACAGGCTCCGAGGGGACCGCCCACTGCGGTTCAGGAACAGGCCCAGAGGTGACCGCCGACTGCGGTTCAGGAACAGGCTCCGAAGGGACCGCCCACTGCGGCTCAGGAGCAGACCCAGAGGTAACCGCCGACTCTGGTTCAGGAACAGGAACAGGCTCGGAGAGGGCCGCCCACTGCGGCTCCAGAGCAGACCCAGAGGTAACCGCCGACTCTGGTTCAGGAACAGGAACAGGCTCGGAGAGGGCCGCCCACTGCGGCTCCAGAGCAGACCCAGAGGTAACCGCCGAC
>NW_015152452.1:59108-60196 GCF_000732505.1 Cyprinodon variegatus
AGGCAGAGCTGCACATAAAATATGGTTTCAAATCTTTTCAATAATTATCGATATCAATCAATATGCATTTTTTTTTATCGATAAGCTTTTTTTCTATATCGCCCAGCCCTAGAAGAGCCCGCCGACTGCGGCTCTGAATCAGGAACAGAGGAAACCGCCGATTGCGGTTCCGAATCAGGAACAGAGGAGCCCGCCGATTAAGGCTCCGAATCAGGAACAGAGGAATCCGCCGACTACGGTTCCGGATCAGGAACAGAGGAACCCGCCGATTGCGGCTCTGAATCAGGAACAGAGGAGCCCGCCGATTGCGGCTCCGAATCAGGAACAGAGGAGCCCACTGATTGCGGCTCCGGATCAGGAACAGAGGAAACCGCCGATTGCGGTTCCGAATCAGGAACAGAGGAGCCCGCCGATTGCGGCTCCGAATCAGGAACAGAGGAACCCGCCGACTGCGGTTCCGGATCAGGAACAGAGGAAACCGCCGATTGCGGCTCTGAATCAGGAACAGAGGAGCCCGCCGATTGCGGCTCCGAATCAGGAACAGAGGAGCCTGCCGATTGCGGCTCCGGATCAGGAACAGAGGAGCCCGCCGATTGCGGCTCCGGTCCCAGCATGGAGGAAACCGCCCATGGCAGCACAGGTTCAGCCCCTGAGGTTGCTTGAAGCGCCTGTGGGGGGCTCTTCTTCTTCTTCCACAAACCCCAAGTTCTGAAGCCTATTTCAATATATGCTCAGAGGCCTCTGGAGGGCACAGAGCAGGCTCAGGGGTCTCTGGACAGCACAGAGCTAACTCAGGGGTCTCTAGACGGCACAGATTGACTGTTA
The DNA here is from genome assembly GCF_000732505.1 of Cyprinodon variegatus. NCBI lineage: Eukaryota > Metazoa > Chordata > Actinopteri > Cyprinodontiformes > Cyprinodontidae > Cyprinodon > Cyprinodon variegatus. The sequence goes on from NW_015152452.1 coordinate 59,934, forward strand.
CGCGCCTTTAGCGAGCATGCGCGTTTCCTGTTGCTTGTGCGGTGAATCGTGCCGCCTGCGCTGTGCGGAGATGCAGGGGAACCATATCTGATGGGGAAGCGCAGCTTGACGTAACGCCGGTATTTTCATGTGGAAAATGCTGTTTTGCTGCTGGAGTCCTCCTCACTCTCCATCTCTCTGTGTGTGCTGTACGTTAACACCCACCAGCGGAAACACCCACCTACCCAACTGACAGAGGGAATCTCACTATACATCAGCCAGTC
>NW_015152453.1:0-3831 GCF_000732505.1 Cyprinodon variegatus
TGTATCTGTGAAGTGCTTCTGCATGTGGGTCAAACATATTAGACCCATCATGACAAATGTTTACATTTGATCACTGCTGCTCTTAGAGTAAATGGAAATGTCATAAGCTGTAAAAAACGAAATTGTTTTGTATACAATCTGTGTACACAAAATGCCAGTAAATGTTGTCTAGGCCTCTTCACTGCGTATGTTGTAGTGAACAGAGGAGAGACAACACACTGTAGCAGTAAATTTAAACAGGGCTTTTATTTTTGACTAAGAGTTAGGGGACAGGTTGGTTTAAAAAAAATATATATATACACAGCTTTAAAAACATCATCAGCAAAAGAGTTTTTATCCTATGCAGGTTAGTATTATAAGGCAATAGGTTTGACACACCATGGCATTTAAAAGTTGTGTTCCTCTTTACTATGTCAAAAAAAAAATTCTGCTCAGCTCCTCAGATGATAATGACACTCAGTTACAAGTAAAAATGAACTCATATTTATCGTTTTCTTATTTAACAGAAATTTACCAGACTGTAACAGTTCTAGAGATCCCAATTGCTGAGATCGTAAAGTCACAAAGAGGTGACTTGAATATTAGTTTCTGTAGCATCATTTTAGGAGTCAACATCTTAATGCCATGTGTTTTCCAGCAGAGCACAGACACAGAACAGGGACAGCTTCAGACTTAAAGATTTACTGGGATATGAAACATACAGTACAATCTCAGAAATATTTTACAAGAAAAAACATGTTATGTTATATTTAAATTAGCAAGACTCAGAGAATGTTATGATTTTGGTTCTGTTAAAATTTTATCTTTTAGTTTTCATTGTTTTTTATTTCCAGTTTGTGTTATTCAAGTTATTTTTGATTGTATTTGAGTTCTTAGGTATTTCCTGTTTGCCTTTGGTGCCCTCATGTCCCAGTCTCCTTTTCCCTAGCTCCCATCTAGACTCCTCTGTCCGCAGGTGCTCCCAAACGGCTAATTATCCTGGTCTATGTTTCTCTCTCCCATACATCCACCTCCTGCTCACTCACTGTTTGCTGGTTCATCGTCATTTCTTTGCCATTGCAGTGAGTATTCCTGGTTCTTAGTATTTTGTGGATTTATGTTTTTGGATTTTTGCTTATGTTGCCACCTTTTAAATTAAATCTGTTAGAAAACACCTTCAGATTAAGTCACTACATTTGGGTCCTCCGCTCAGTCCTCCACCAAACCTGACAGAACCAGCCAAATCAGCTGTAGAGCCAGACACGAGAGAAAATTTCAATTTAAGAATCTTACAAGATTTAAAGCACTGTTAGGGTTAGGATTATTCAATGATGATTATAAAATGAATGTGTGCTTATGAAACATTTTTGCAAGGGGATGTTCCACTCCTGTCTCATGATTCAGTCAGGAGACCATCCTGCCTTGTCATTCTGATGGAGCATTCTGTCTTCATGAACTGATAAATTGTTCTGTCAGAACAATAATCTGTTTGTAACCATGCGTCATGTTCTGTTAATAAACGCTCTGCAGAGGAGGTCCAGTGGGAGACAGTATGTTTGAGTCTGGGGTTCAACTGTCTCTCCTTCCTGCAGGAATTGTATCAATAAGTCTGTATTTCAGTTCTTCTTAAGAAAAAACCTATTTATGAACCCGACAAGCACATACAGTAAAAATCTGTGAATCTAAAATTTGATATACAACCTTCAATATTTAGACTTAGCCATAGATATGTGTGGGGAAAAAACATTCAGTTTTTCCTATTTTCTTAATTCAGTTAATTCTTAATTAAAATTGTATAAATGCAGGGATGCCCAATATATCGCTATTGAAATCAGCTGTTACTATTTGTTTTGTAAATATATATCGATTTTTCTAGTATTGTTCCTGGTGATTTAGAATGCTTTATAAATGAGACACTAAAATATCTGTCTATTTACCTGTAATCATATATATTTGTGTATTTTTGCAACTGTTGCGTTCTCACAATAAGAAAGCATTAAATAGACATATGGCTTTCCCATTTGTGTTTGTACTCATTTCTTGCAGAATATCAAAAAACCTAATGGAAGTCGCTGGGTCCTGTGGCTGCAGCACCCACACTTGTAGAGTGTCACCACCAACTTTAATAACAAAGTCACACCCTTGCTCCACTGACTTGCTTAAAGTCAAGGAACACCCCAGTTGTTCCTTGACCACTGTTGTTTGAGTCATTGTGGACTTAATGGGAGAGGATCAAGGAGGAAACCATTGTTAAAAGCAAACAGGCATAAAGAGGCGAGCCTGGAATTTGCCAAATTTTGTTTTGACCAGGCATAAACCTTCTGGGAGAATTTCACAAAAAGGAAAGTTTCAATGGCACCTCTGAGATAAAAGAGTTGTACAATTAACTACTCAGTTAAGGATACCGTCATTTTTGTCCAGGCTAGTTTAATGAGTTTAATATTGAATTAATTCTGTAAAAGCCTGTTTAAAAAGCTATTTTACTTCATGTGCACAATTTTTGATATTTCTAATTTATTTATTACTACTTTTGTCAAATTCTGGTTATTTCTGTTATCATTATGGGGGTTTCTTTCATTAAAAAAATGCTTATAATAATTTTGTCAACGTGTGTACAGAGATTGTGAATACTTTGTCTGTCAAACCACTTGATTATGCATACAATCAGGTTAAAAGAAAGCTGATTCTTGGTGTGAAATGACATTCTGTTAGTGGTGTTGTTTAATTTGTCACCGTTTTTGCTGGAAATTGGTCTACACCCTTCTGCTTAAGAAAGGCACATGATCTCATCCTTTGCTTTAAATGTTAAGGTTCAAAACAAGGGAACATTCAAATACATCTATGAGCCAGTGACATAAAAAAAAAAATGTTTTGTATATACTTTGTTAAACAGATGTGTTGTCAATCGCAACCCTTCTGTATATCTTAAGTAATTTACCTCTAAGTAATATTCCTCTTTAAGTAATTTTCCTCTGGGATTATTAAAGTATTTCTGATTCTGATATCTCACAATATGTGTGTCTACTTTTTTAAACAAACAGCGAACCAGTGAAACAATGGTTGATGTACCTTAGATGACCTCAGATGAAAAAGATACTTCCTTGAGACATTTTGACCTTTTCACCTAATTCAATAAACTTTTTAATGCCAAATAAATAAATACTGGATAAACCATTGTTGTCCCATAAACCATGATAATAATTTTGGACATTGAGAACTAATGTCCATGTTTCACATAACATGATCACTGTAGAAGAGATTGCAGTTTAGCTTATAAAACAGTGGTGAGACCTTTCTTCTCTGCAGCCACTGTCTCCACGGGACCCCTCCCACAGAGGTGTGCCTTGGCCCCCCCACTGAGCTGAAAACAGTAAAAAACACAGCACAGGGGATTTCTATCTGTCCGTGGAGCTGCCTGGGGGTTCACATTGGAAGAGGACACCACCATGGCGCCAGGCCCAAAGGCCCAGGTGTCCAGAACGACCAAGGATAAGTCATGATGGTTGAAATTTCAGAACCGAACTGCTGCAAAGCAGACTTTTTGCAACACATTTCTCTGAGTTTCAGAACTTACAGAGCCGGACTGGAGGGGAAAATAACCTGAAGAAGCCTTTCACTTGGTGTGGGCTGCATGGTTCAAAGAAAGAACTGCCTTGCTAAGCTGCTGCTGGATGAAAACTCAAAACTTCCAAAATGCACAAGAACAGAGGTATAAGGTCTGGCAGGGTTATGAACAGATTCTATTTAAACAATATGTATTTTGATGATATTGATCATTTCATGTGTTTACTGATAGTAAAGACAAAGCTAACAGGATGGATTGCATGGTGCACTATGCTACAATAATATGTT
>NW_015152453.1:5355-6958 GCF_000732505.1 Cyprinodon variegatus
TAGTCAAGATTTTTTAACTGAAATATGTTTGACTTGTAGCTGAATAATTTTAGTTATGAAACTTATATTTTGAATGGAAGGTTGAATGGTACATTTATTTTATGTATATGCAGAATTATCTGTTTGACCATGATTTGAGCTTGATAAACTCTTTCATTTATTGTTCTAACACACAGCCAGTAGGGCGTGTGTTCATAAACAATATATGACAGTCCGAATAATATCTGATTAAATGAGATTTGGCCATCCCTACTGGGTTGGGCAACATTTTAAACATAATATGGTGTCCCAGCTGGCTGGGAATTGTATACAACAGTTATTTACAACACCATTAACAAAAATTTAATCAAGTAATTAATCAGAAACTGAATCAAAAGAAGCTTTTATTTATTATGAATAATAACAAAATTATTATTATTCATAATAAATAAAAGTTTAGAACCTAAGGATTCCAAGCTCTATGCCCTAACCACTAGGCCGTCACTCCCAAACAGTGTATGTGTATGCATTTGGGCAATTTGACTGACAAAATCTAAATTACAGATTTAATGCAGATTTATCAAGCAAAATAATATTCAACAGACAAGATAGATCTGATGTTAAAATAGATCATAAAAACAAAACAAAAGTGTGATCGGAAGCAATGTCTACAACAGAAGAGTGAAGGGAAATCTAGTTAAATAAAAAACAAGTTTTATTTTAAAAAAAAAGATAATAAAAACGAATGATTGATGCAAAGGCACATCACCTGTTACTTTGTGTTACTACTAACTTAAATAAAGATTCAATTTTCAAACCATCTATTTATGTGAACAGTACATAAATCTTAAATATCTGTTAAAAATATAAATAAATGCATTAATTAATTCGGCAAAGAATCTATTGTTTTTATTTAAATTAGACGCAGGCACTATTTTCCATCACCAATAATATTCAACATATTCTCATTATGAGTGCGTATGAAATCGTACGAAAAGTTATGCACACTATTTCGTACGTTTTGGACGTTTTTCCTCAAAAAACCACATCAGTGCGCATGCGCTGGCAGATCCGCGGACGGCCTAAAAAATGGGAAAAACAGTGCAATCATCACTTATTCATGTCTCTAACTACGTTGCTTGCTGTTTTATATCTTAGGGTTAGGGTCAGGGTTAAGGCAAATTGTAATTTATATTCTATATTCGCGAATGGTGCCTCAGATGTGCATGCACATACGACGAAAAAAACATCCAAAACGTACGAAATTACGGTGCATAACTTTTCGTACGATTTCATACGCACTCATAATGAGAATAGGTTGTAATATTAGATGAGCAACTTTCCTTGAATGCCAAATCCAAACCACAAAACAGCTAGAGAATACCTACGCCATGTTTTCTTGCCATGACACGCTTCCTGCTGGTGAGACGAAGTGTTGGCAAAGTGCCCCCTCATTTGCCCATGCTCATTGAACCAGCTATTAGTTTTTTATCCTCTGAATCTACATAGCCAGGTATGCCTCAGACTTATGTTGTCCGAGGAAGTTGTAGAGACAGAGACATTTGAAGACAATGGTGATTACCTTGTCTGGATCCAGGCGAATAGATGTTCTGAAAACCAGAAC
>NW_015152453.1:7636-13709 GCF_000732505.1 Cyprinodon variegatus
AAAACATAATTTTCATTACAATTTACATTTAAGTAATCTTCACGCAGCACAGCATTGAGGGCTTTGCAGGTCTCCATCACTATCCTACCCAGTGTTGTGCTTCCAACCTGGTATTGAAAATAAATGACCTGATGGTCTCACCTGCCAAAACAAAGAAAGTGCTTTAAACATTGGGGTGTATTTATATCAGTTGTAACCAACCTCATTGGTGAATTGTCATATGAAAGGCTACAACCGGATAAGACCTCTGAACTAGAAAATTCTGCATTCACCTCTACTTTGTTTTATATCAACACATTTTAAAAGCTTTGTTATCAATATAGTCAGGTTTTAAACTATATAAATGCAAGTGTGAGTAAATAGGTAGAGAAGCAGAAATAAAAAGTTGTAGATGCAGCTTAAGGATGAATAGGTCTATTTTAGATCAGGCTCATGGCAGCACAACGACCTTGGTGCTACTTGGTACCTGCGGGCAACATGTTAGTAACCCCAGATTTAGATGCTTTATGTAAAGGAGAATGGGCATGGATGGTGCTTGACAGATTAACATCTACTTATTTATGTGCTGTTGAATAGAATATAGTGGTCCTATGAAGGACAGATATCCACTTACAGGGTAATTGTAGCTGTACAATTACGGACAGGGTTACTCAGAATGCGGTTGCTTGTAGATGAACGGAGAAGACTGACTGCCACTCAGATTTCCTGCGGTACTTGAACGGACTGTGGTGTCCTAAGAATCCCATGCTCAGCGTGAAACTCAAACGATTCGTCGGGGGAAAGTGGATCCAAACCTCCGGTTTGTATCCCCAGCTCAGTTTTAAGCTCAGTAGATCCTTCCAGGGAGAGAAGGTACGAAAATCCAGTTTGCAGGATGACTTCCTGCCGAGAGGCAAAAACAAAAAAACAACGTTAAGACTCAGGTTGACAAAAACTTAGTTTGACTCAGCAAAACTCAGCTTGGCTAACCAAAACTGGCAAAAACTCTGGCGTCGAGGTAGTAGCAGTCAGCAGCTTAAGAGCACTCCGTTAATGAGATAACCCCTTGCAGGTATGCGAGGAGGAGAATCAGAACCAGGCGCCGCCTGGTGGAGGAAGGAAGACATACATACAAAAAACACAGACCACACAGACTGGAGCCCTAACATTTTGTCTTTAAAATTAGTGTTTTATTATGACAGCTTTTAGGTCATGTGACACAAAACTAATATAAAATCATTATACTAGGATGCAGACTTGCATTAACTAACTTTAGTTAACTTTTATAATAGAGAAAAAAATGGTTTATTTTAATATATATTTTTTTTAATTGAGTTTAATTTATTGTCAGTTCCTAATCAAAACCCATGAAAAATTTGTTTTTGCAGCATATTTTTTTGTTTCATGTTTGTGTATTTACTGTGAATTTGTAGGTCTTATCCACCATAGTTATCAACTGTTTGAAAACTAAATAGTTAAAAAAGCACAAACTCAGGAGATGTTTGCTTATCCTCCAACCTTTGGAGATAAGTCACATCACATTGCCCAACTACAATATTACTGATTATTGAGAACATTCTGCATTCCTCTTTGACCAAAGTGTTTCACTAAAATTTTTTTTTTTGTGATCTATAATGTTTTTTGTGATCTATAATGTGAACAATGTGATCTATAATGGCTACTGCATTGTTTCAACATCCTCTTCAAGTGTGGGAATCCTAAACAACATGCTTCAAAGGTAATACCAAAGCACTTTTTTGTTTAATGTAAAATTCCCATTCTAGTCAGTCGTTCACACATCGAATAGCTTCTTTTCCTCCACGATTAACTTGTATAAATGTATAAGTAATATCTGCTCTTTAAAACTGATATTTTGATGTAATCACTGTATATTATGTTAAATCTTATGACAATCGATTCCTATACCTTATACCATGAAAAGTAAAGACTAACATATACAAATGATAAAATGTTTCAATTGGGTACAGTTAATTTGGAATTTTAATGCTGGAATTTTAATGCTGACTTGTAAAATTTGTAAAATCAATTTAATTTAATTGAATTCAGTTTATTTATATAGCGCCAATTCACAACACATGTCATCCCAAGGTATTTTACAGTTCAACCAGGTCATACAGTCAAATTGATTCAAAATTTTCTATCTAAGGAAAACCAGTTGATTGCATCAACTCATTGACTCAAATGCAATCCCTCAAACTAAGCATGCTTATAGCGACAGTGGAGAGGACAAACTCCCTTTGAACAGGAAGAAACTTCCAGCACAACCAAGCTCAGCGTGAGCAGCCATCTGCTGAGGCCAACTGGGGTTCAAGGAGACAGAAGCAAAGATACAAAAAGCAGCTGTAAAAGGCGGCCCCGTCCAGGAAACACACAGCCAGGCAGACAAGCTCTGAGCCAGCTCCCATGCCAGAGGATGTAGAGAGCTCATCCAGGCAGTCACGGTCAGAAATACAGGACTACACTGGAAAACAGGCCGATCTCCAGCATCTATACCCAAGAGTGTTGTTGGAAGCAGCACAGCTGATATTTCTCTCCAGGATGGAGTCACAGCTAAACAGGAACAGACTAGGCAAAGGTACTATGAGAAAAAGCAGAGAGAGCATAACGTTAGAGATTGAACTAGCAGATTCAGCAGAGTGGGAGAATACAGATAGAGTGAAGAAGAATGATGAAATGGGGGTCCTATAGCAACATAACAAGCCTATAGCAACATAACTTCAGAGATCGCTAAGGATAACCTGAGCCACCCTAACTATAAGCTTTATCAAAAAGGAAAGTTTTAAGCCTAGCCTTAAAAGTAGACAGGGTGTCTGCTTCACGGACTAAAACTGGTAGTTGGTTCCACCGGAGAGGAGCCTGATAACTAAAAGATCTGCCTCCCATTCTATTTTTAGAAATTCTAGGAACCACTAGTAAACCTGCAGATTGAGAGTGAAGTGCTCTGTTAGGAACATAAGGAACAATCAGAGAAGGAGGATTTTAAATTCTATTCTGCATTTTTTTTTCCAGTGTCCTGTCTGGAAATGTGGCAATAAGAATAATTGTCTTGATGCCAAAAAGAGCTCAACAGATTTTACTATCACAAGTGTAGCAGTATGGCAATTACCATATCGCTACACTTGTTTCATGCATATAAATTGCTTTATTATAATTATGCAGGGAATTTTACAGTTTATATGGACACTGCAATGTAAATAGAACAGAACAAGAAAAACAGAAGAAGAAAAAGAGAGAAAAAAGAGAAAAGATGAAAGAAATAGGAGATAGAAAGGAGACAATGACAAAACATTTTCAGTCTGCTTCATAACCTGCAACAAGATGCAAAAAAAAACGTCACAACCGAAAGACATGGTACGAGACATACAACAAAGCAACACCTTTAAACTATCGCTGAAGTACTATTATTTAGTCTGACATGTACTCTGTGTTACCTGAAGATATGAATTTGGGCTTTCTGTATGGAAGTGAATCACTGAGTGCCTCGAACTAAGCACCTGTAGTTGTTTGTTAGAGCGCACTTGTGCATGTAAAATTTATCCATAGAAAAAATGCTCAATAGTGGTTGTGGAGAGACGAAGAGGCCCCCCCAGAGCACTGAGTCCAGCGCCGGGAGACCCAAAGCCCCAGACGCCCAAAGGGGGCATCAAGGAGGGGCCAGCCCAGGAAATCCGACCCCCACCAAGGGAGGAGAAGAGACAGCCCCAAGGAAGTCCCCCAGTCACCGCAATGTCGGCGCCCCGGGGAGCCGCGGGGACGAGTCCGCAGGCTCAGCCGGCAGCCGGCCACCCTGAAGCCCTGGGCCCCACGGATCTGAGGCCCAAGGAGCGCCCGACACCCAGGCAGGAGACCCAGCAAGGCCCCGGCCGGCCGGGCCACCGAAGAGGCTGCCAGGAATGAGCCCAGAGATCGGTCTGATGGGGATGCAGATGCTGTCTCAAGATTAACATGATCCAACAACAGATCTATATACTGATTGATGCTGAGTTTAGCCTTACTTTTCCAATTCATGAGGATAGCTTTCTTTGCGATACATAACGCAGTAGGTTGTGATATTCATAGGGAAAATTGGAAAGGTCAGACACTGAAACGGGCTGTGGAGAACAGTGCGGCTGGGAGGAAAAGGCTGACTGTAAAGATTGGTAAAGACAGGATGAGCTCCAGGATTCAATCTGTGAGCTGGACCAGTTAACATGGGGATCGTGTTTCCAGAGGCACTGGATTATGGGCCCTCCTGGGGCCCAAGGAGGGCAGACAGACCACCAGAGAAGGACTGACAAGAGCTCCCAGATCCCAACACTTGAAGGGCCCGGGGGTCCAAACTATAGTGCCAGGGTCCCAGGGGGCTACGGCAGTGAGCCCACGGGCTCTGCTGGCAGTCAACGGTTCCCTGGTCTAATGTCAGGCGAGCAAGTATGATGAAAGGGGGGCACCCCTTTCAGGTCTGAATTCCACATGGAGAGAGAGCATTCCACTCAGATCAGGGAATACTCATGAAAGGGCAGGAAGAAAAAAAAGAAATATTAGTGGAACAAAGAGTTTTCCGATGTTTTAAATGAATGTAAACCATTTTTAGGAAAGAAATGTCATCTTGTTGCCCCCTTTACTTCCTATCCCACCTAGAGCAAACACACTTTTGATTTTTTTCCCATTAATTTTTACGACTTTTAATTTTACTTCATTATTTATGCCCTACTTACTTTATTGATTTGCAGTTATATGAGTTATTTATTTCCTATAAAGGTTTTGGAGTATTTAAAAGCACTCCAAAAATAAAAATACAATAATAACATTATTATCATTACATTATTTAATTATCATTATTATTATTAGATTAATGTAAGGCATTGGTGTAATGACACAACTATAGGCCCGTAAGCAACATTATCTGGGTGTGACGTCTTGCATGCTGCACGCATCTTACGTACGTAATATGTTCAGTCAGTTCATCATAACCCATACCTCATAATTCCAAGTCGTAGTGCAAAAAATAAAATACTCAAATACATCGTTCTTTTAAGATCTTTATTGTGGTTTGAAACATTATATAAGTATAGTTAAAGTGTATTTTTAAACCAACCGTCTAATGAACTATACACAGTTATTAACATAGTAATTAAAAATACCACTGCTTTGCTATTGGTGTCATTTTTAAACGGCTCACCATCATGCTGAAATCTGGCATGTGTTTCGGTATAAATACGGTCCGATGCGGTCAGTCACTTCAGTATCAGGTGTGAATTTTCCGCACCATTTCATAAGCAAAGAAACGTCCTATTCTACAGTTGCATAGGGCGCCCCACAGGTGTCAGTGATGGGGGCCCCGAAGAGGTCGTAAGCATCTGCTGTCTCTGCTTACCGACAGTTACATCATTGAAGTAAGGTTAAAACACTGCCTTTAAACTTAGGCTAATTTTAACCAGTTTTTCTCTGGGGCTAAGGAGATTTTTTGGAACCTTGTCTCTAGTTCTATTATGTTGGAACTGCAAATTTTATCCATCATCCACAAGTAATTTGCCCATAATCAATATGCACAACGTGTCAACATGGATAAATGGTGGGGATCCCTTCTCTACATTACTTTCATATAAGTAAAATCAAATATCCTCTGGCGATACCTACAGCCATGCCCCTAGTCCTTTGTCCTTATTTATCATAGGGGAGTCCTCTCACTTCCCTGTGGAGGTTTTCATGCTCTTAAGTGGAAAACCCAAATCCACCTTTGTCCCCAAGTAGAAACTGTTACCTCTATATTAATTTTAAAATCTAAAAATATTTGAGGCAAGCTGGTTGAACATTTCTCACCCTTTAAAAAAAAATAAATTAAGTTTGGAATGTCCTGCTGACCTCTCGGAAAATTAAGTCAGAATTCCTCCATCCCTTATAGCTGTATTGGGGTTGAGGCCAGCACATTCCCACACTCCCATTGAAATCGGTGAATTTATCCTTTTAAAACATGCTAACAAGATTAATTCATTGTATGTGCTGGGCAGAGATGGCAAAAGTACTCACTTTCCGTACTTGAGTAAAAGTGCAGATACTTGTGTTAAAAAATACTCTGGTAAAAGTGGAAGTA
>NW_015152453.1:16747-19429 GCF_000732505.1 Cyprinodon variegatus
CTACAGGTTTTAGAGGTTTCCCTGCTTCAACAGGACTTCTTCGATTTTGACCTGATTAACAGGCTTTTGCTGAACTTCAATCATCAGAATCAGCTGTACTGACGCAGGTAAACTTCTAAAACCGGCAGGAAAGTGGCCCTCGAGGGCCGATTTTGGGCCCTGCCATAGATCTTTAAGGAGGAGTGTCTTATTGACATTTTACAGCTTCCTGGACTCCGTTTGTGTGATTAAGGCATATGACTGCTTGTAGTCAACCCAGGCAGTCCAGCATTTGTTAGCATGGTACATCAATCATGGTTAACTGCTATGCACACCAGAAGGAGAAATTTGACTCCTCTGCTAGAACTCCCAACCTCCTTCTAGTCTACTTCTAGTGTCTATTTACTTTTGCTGCCACAATGCCTTTCATGTAGTGCAGAGGCTGTTGTTGTTTGGTTGAAGGGGTATGACTGCCAATAATTGGCCACTAGCAGATTTGTTGTTCCTATATAAATGTAATTCACCACCTCAAGAACAAGCAGTCCACCTCTAAAAAAGGATGGCATCAGCGGTACTTTCAAATGGAATGTCCTAATTTCACTATTTGGATGGTTAACCTGTTTCACCTCAAGTCTAGCGATAACTTAATAATAACTTTATGTCTGTCTGATTTTTGTGCCATGTCTTAGACATAGATTATGGAGTAAAGCTCTTTTCAAAGCAGCAATAATGAAAGTTAGTTAGCAGTTACACTGAAAAAAATAATGCAACCATTTTTGGCATTTACATATTTACTTTTCATATTTAATTTTCACATTTATATACTTTAACAAAATTGTAGCAGAGTAGGACATAAAACAATTGTGTTAAAGTAACTAAATATGATTAAGTAAATACCAAAAGCGGTTGCATTATTTTTTCAGTGTAGACATTTGCACCGATTACTGAGATTACACGATTACTGTTAGCAAGTTGTTATACCCTTGTTATGACAAGAAAAAACGTCCTGCCTTAGCTGAACCCACTAACATATTTTCCTGCACAAAGTATATTTTGTCATATGCTAAAAGGGAGATTTTTCAAACTCTGTTTGAATAAGTGAATCCTGGTCATTTGGGAGCTGCAAGTGTGCTTACAAAGTTTCCAAATAGATTAGATTTATATGTAAATGTTTATAGGTAGTAATCTAAAACTCACAAATTTTTAATAAAAAAAAAAACAGATGACAGTTAAAAGTCTTTGTCAAAAAGCGACTGAAAATATAACAGTTTCTAAAATATAGGGACATTTCATAACTCAAGGTTTTCAAGATAAATACAATTTTGAAGTTTAAGTATTTTAAGATTTCTTGTAACAGAAAAAGTTTCTTCTCTCACTGCAGACTTTGATCCTAAAGGATGTCTGGGTCCGCTTCAGAACAGCACACTGGGATGCCGGGCATTTTGTAAGGTCCTGGTTTAGTACCAGTTCTCCACCCACCCAGAACCACTCATCACCTAGGTAACGTAGACCTGTCCATATCTACCAAGATTAAGCAGAGAGTTTCACATAGACACAGTATGATCTGGTCAGCCACAGAAGAGCATCTCAGAAAAACAGCCTACCTCATCAGTGGTAGCAGTTTGGGCGAGCTCTTGAGCAGAGTTGTGGTCATCTACAGTGAGCAGGGTGGCCAACTGAAAGCTGCTTCCATCAAGAGCTCTGCAGTACTCTAAAGCCTCCTCCCATGTCTTATTCTCCTTCACCAGAACCAGAATCTCATCGTGACATATGACCTTAAATCTTTTGTCACATTCCCAATCTCTCCATTGGCCTTCTGATAGGAATTTAGAGTCACAGTTTTGGTCATTGTAATCTGGTTCTGTAATAAATAGGGAATTAGAATGAATCATAATAATATACAGGAACAGGACCTATGAAAACATATTGTCAGTTCTGTAGATATTTACATATGCACAAACTTTTCTTAAAAAGTCTCTGAATAAAAACATATTATATTCTGCAGATGATCCTATAATCTGACTGACAATTTTTCCTAACAATGTCATTATATGTAACTGTTATTCTGCTAGTTTGAAATGATTCTTTTTTCTGAAAAGTGAGAAAAGAAAGGAATCAGAAAAAATGGACAGAAAATACTGAAAAAAACAAACAGAATAAACAAATCCTGCATTGACTGAATTTAAAAATTTCCCCTGTTTGGGCTAATTGTTTGGTGGAATGTTTAAATTCATGCTAACTGATCACTAGCAGCAGACAATGTGGTTGTCTTACATTTTGTTCACCATCCAAGTTCCCTTTGTTTTATTATACATTTGTATACAGAGGTGTTTCTAGAGACTGTTGGGCCATAAGCAAGATGAACAAATAAGGCTCTACAGTCATGGCCAAAAGTATTGAGAATGACACAAATATTATATTTTCAAATGATCTGCTGCCCTCTGATTTTCATGTGTGTATTTCAGATGCTGTCATCAAATACAGAAATTCAATTGCAATCATATTATGAGTAACAAAACCTTTTAATGCAGCAAGTCCATATTTGCAGTGTTGACCTCTCTACTTCAGGACCTCTGCAATTCTCCCTGGCATGCTCTCAATCAACTCCTGGACCAAATCCTGACTGATAGCAGTCCATTCTTGCACTATCAATGGTTACATTTTGTCAGAATTCCTAGGTTTTTGTTTGTCGACACGTCTCTT
>NW_015152453.1:20627-21756 GCF_000732505.1 Cyprinodon variegatus
GCAGATGCCCTCACACCTGCCTGCTGCCATTCTTGAGCAAGCTCTGCACTGCTGGTAGCCCGATCCCGCAGCTGAAACACTTTTAAGAGACGGTCCTGGTGCTTGCTGGTCTTTCTTGGGTGCCCTGGAGCCTTTTTGGCAATAATGGAACCTCTCTCCTTGAAGTTCTTGATGATGCGATAGATTGTTGACTGAGATGCAATCTTTCTAGCTGCGATTCTTTTTCCTGTTAGGCCACTTTTGTGCAGTGCAATGATGACTGCACGTGTTTCTTTAGAGATAACCATGGTTCACAGAGGACAAACAATGATGCCAAGCACCAGCCTCTTTTTAAAGTGTCCAGTGGTGTCATATTTACTTAATCATGACAGACTGATCTCTAGTCCTGTCCTCATCACCACCCACATCTGTGTTGATGGACCAATCGCTAAAGCGATGTTAGCTGGTGCTTTTAAGGCAGGGCTGCAATGATGTTGAAATGCTAATTTTGTGAGATAGGAATTTTGGGTTTTCATGAGCTGTATGCCAAAATCGTCCGTATTAGGACAATAAAATACCTGAAATATTTCAGCTAGTGCTAATATTTTAAGAAGGACCTGTATCTGCAGTGTGTGGACTATGAATCTGATAGGATTTTTATTTATTTTTTTATTGCTATTTTGTATAATTTGCTTAACGAAGTATTTTTTGTTTTGAATATAATTTTTCTGATATATTTTTTACACATTTGTTTAAATGTACTTATATCTTTCTAACCCTTTTATATTACATTTGCGATTATTTGTTCATGCTACAGGTGGTTGTCACCTTTGTTCCACTATGTATTCTCATAAGTGTAGTATTTGTTCACTTTACAATGAAAAAAATAAAAAATAAATACAAACAGTAGGGAAAAGTTTGGTGTGTCAAACATAATTGTTGCTAGGCGACAGAGCGTTTGACCTTTGAAACCACTGCCAAAACTCTTTCGGCCTCCTTATTTCACGGACCTCGAAGGATCCAGTCCAGATAGACTGGGTACTTGGAGGTCACAGCGTTTAAAATCGAGCACACCCATGGTTTTGTTGCCGGTCACATGGTTTTCCGCAAGAAGACAAAAGCATAATTTTGGGGCTTGATTAGACATGCT
>NW_015152453.1:22593-26266 GCF_000732505.1 Cyprinodon variegatus
ATGGAACTGGTTATTTTTCTAAAAAAACAGTTGTTGTTCCCCTGTGAAGATGTTAAAGGAGTTTATTTCATTTTAATTTAACTTTCACCGTAATAAACCAGAACACTTTCATATAGTTTCTATATATTTTTCGCTAATTTGCTTGCATAACATTTTCGGACACATATTTATGAAATATTCAAATATTTGCAGTTACAGGAAATTATTTAGTGGATAGTGAAAATAATGAGATGTATTAATAAGACATCCATTTGTCCATCCATTTGCTGTCACACTTATCCCAAACAGAGTCAGGAGGGGTGCCTGTCTCCAGCTGTCTACGGGCGAGAGGTGGGGTATGGCCTGGACAGGTCACCAGTCCATCGCAGGGCATTTAACAAAACAGCTCTATATTTCTTTGATAATTTTAATTCCAACCAGACAAACCTTGAAATTCTAATTTCTACTTACCGCCATTATACCAATTGAAGAAAGTTGCAATCTTATCCCCTCTGTACCATTTCCAATCATCATCTTTGTTCTCTTTATACAATCCGATCCATCCTTCAAAAGAACTTGAAGCAGAATTTTTCTCTTTATTTCTTATTGTTGCCAGATCAGTGTGGTGTTTCCTGCAGAAAGACTGGGCTTCTTTCCAAGTCATCTCTTTTTCGTACATTTTAAAGCCCCTTTGTCTAAGAACTGACTCCCACATATGGGGGGAAGGATGAGCAGCATTACGATAAAGATGAAAATGCCACCTGACATGTTTTCACTGAGGGAGTTTTATTTTCCTGCAAGAACATAACCAAAAGTAAATCATATCTTGTATTTTGAATGAGCAGTGGCACCTGTTATTTTGAAAATAACTCAAAACTGTACAAAAAATAACTATTGATGCCAAAAAACACAGCAAACAATTCAGGGATAAAACTGTTGATACGTTTAAAGCAAGGTACTGTGCATTCAAACATCTGTCAATGACCTACTGAGCTATTTTTGACAAAAATTGGCAGGCTAGGAGAACATCACTTAAAAATGTGATGATGTTAGTGTAAAAAATTCTTCAGGAGCACAGTGAGATCACCATACTGCCTCCTTTGTACAAAAAAAAAGAAAAGTTAAAATATAATCCTGTTAGTCTACAAAAAAAATGAACTAAAGCAGAATAATATCCCCCCGATAGAAACCTGGAATACCAAGGTATTCCAGGTTTCTATGGGGTGTATTTTAAATCAGGTTTTGAGCATGAAACGTTTAATGAGAAAACTTGACACTTTTCTCTACAGTACATATCAAGAAAAAGAGCACATATCAAACAGTTTCTTTAATCTGAAATAAATTATGTGGTGGCAGTTAGTCACTAAACATTTAAGGACTCATAGGTTGTCTAAACATCGTATCAATAGACACGTTACTGAAATATGCCAATAATTATTTAATCCA
Organism: Cyprinodon variegatus; assembly: GCF_000732505.1. Lineage (NCBI taxonomy): Eukaryota > Metazoa > Chordata > Actinopteri > Cyprinodontiformes > Cyprinodontidae > Cyprinodon > Cyprinodon variegatus. Next base: position 24,019 of record NW_015152453.1, read on the forward strand.
ATTGTACATTAATCTTTACTCACCTTGGTATGCAACAGCATGCAGTGTTTCTGGCTCTCTGGTTAAGACCACACTTTTTATCTGCAAGATCTCTGAGTAAAAGGACACCACAATCATTCAGATCACAGTATTTTACCTATTTGGAAATGAGGATTAGAGTGAACCAATAACATGTAAGCCAATAAGTTGCACTCACTTCACCTCCTCTATGTGTCCGCTGAGTTCTGTTTAGCATGTTAGGCTCTATCTGTTTATATGTTTTAAGTGGGAAAAATAGTGCTGGTGCTCATCTTAATGCCATACAAATATGCTACAGAAACATAGGTCAGATCTTTTTACCGATCTTTCAATAGTTTTATTGTACAGATATTAATTTAAAAAAAGATCTAAAATGTAAGAGTGATGACAATCATTTATTTCCTCCCCTCTTCCTTACTCATGTGAAATCCCTTACAGCTACATAAATGTACTGCAAGCATTTTTTACTGAAGCAATGGATTTCTTTTAATGCATTTTTCATCAACAAACATGATATAATATATAAACTGCACAGAGGAACAAAGGGCGGGACGGAGTGTGGGGTAAGGTTATGAACAAAGAACCTGATAAGCTTCCTACACTTGTCATCCTCTACTTTAGTTAACATTGAGATAACAGCTTTGCCATGGATCCCATATTAGCCTTTAATGCCATTAGCCTGGCATTAAAGGTTAACATGGGATTTTTTTTTCACCTAAAATACCTGTTGGTGGAAAAAAAGTATAAATATTTATTCAGTTTTTTTTCTGTTGTTCAGCTGAACAAAACCAAATGGCTAGGTCTGTGAGAGAACTTTTTTAAACGGAAAAAGGGAAAACTTTCCCGGTGATGTGCTTTGTGTGGTCAGAGATAAATAAAATAAAAAGTCCTCATCCTACATACCTGCAACCAACATGGTCAAAAAATATTTCTAATTAATCATATATTATTAAATAGCTTTCCTTGAGAATTGTTTTAAGTAAAACACACCCAAATTATAATATTAATTTCATTCAGAATTTGAAAACCTCTTTTCTTAAAGTATGCATATTCTCAGATTTATCTATTATACTAGAGCTAGAACCAGCTGGCTTCTGCAGCCTGAATAGAGACAGATGATGAGCAACCATATACTCCTCTGATCCTTACTGAACAGACAGAATCGGCAGGAGCTCCATCTCCTGCCCTTCCTGCTTCTAATCGGTTGGAGGGACAAGAATGGATTAGGGATTACCACTTTGTAATCGGCCTGATTCCTTGATTAACAAGACTGGGCTGAACAGGAGCCACTAAGCTACAGAATACACTTGTCAACTTCTACACTTTCCATGAATCCAAGCATTAGCAATAAAGATTACCCCAGCGTATCAGACCGTCATGAGCTATACAGACAACACCACATCCCAGTAGCCACTACAACAGACACAACAGCAACTTGTGGGCCAATTATGCAAATGGAAATTTCTGTCTCTGACCCACAATGGGAACAACAGGGATAATGAATACTCAGATTTTTAGTATCTTTTTATGTAAATGCTTTTGGTTTTATATTCTTTAAGGTCTTTTGAAAGCTTGCAGTGGAATAAACAAATATTTTTAACTTATGTTCCCTGGTTGTAAGAAATTGCTTACCCGAGTGCAACAGCTAGTCTATGTTTTAGCTTAATTGCAGATCTGAATGTTTTTGGATGTCCTCTCAGTTCGGGGTCAACAAGTTCAAATCCTGTTTATAAGTAATTTATTATTAAAGTAAAGGTTATTTAGAGTGTTGTGGATCCATGCAAATAAACTGGGTGAAAGCTCTGAGGCATACGCTCCTACCTCCACTCTCAGTCTCAAATGGCCCAGAGCGGGGCTGAAATGATCCAATGGGTTTAGTGAAATGAGGACACAAACTGCTCAGTGTTAAGCAGAGTGTCTCGGTGGCGTCATTAACCACAGCATTGGACAAGGTTGTAGTTGGTGCCAGCTACAGAAAATACTTTCTTACAAATATTAAGCTTACAAATTAAGGTTTGACCAACTTCTATGCCTTGTTTTGCTCAAGCAGCAAATATTTATTTTACCCAGTTAAATGGAAATTGTGCTATGGGGTGGTATAGATTTTATTGTTGCCTTACAGCAGGAGGGTTCTGGGTTTGAAATGGCCTATGGAGTTTGCAAGTTCACGCTGTGTATGCATGGGGTCTAGAAATATGACTGTTGGAGTGATGGGTGAGTTTAAAATGCC
>NW_015152453.1:27881-29125 GCF_000732505.1 Cyprinodon variegatus
GAGGAGCTAGAAACAGAAACAGTTCACAAAAAACAAACAAACAAACACAGAAACTAGCTTTCAGAATACCCTAATCCAGATTTCAAAAAACCTTTAAGTGCCCAAACAAATTTGCCAGACAGTGGCAAAACCATCCACCATTTTACCCAGGGCTCTTTTGAGATATTTCTATGATATCTTTAAGCTTTTCAGTGATGTCAAACATGATCAAATCGAATGATTCTTCAGTGATTTGGAAGTCTTTGCATTTCCTCTTTCCACACAAAAAAAACACAAATATCTCAGAGAGTGAAGGAGTGTTGGTAAAAAAAACAAATTGGTTTTGCAAATTTAAGGTTTAACATTTCAGTGATCCACAGGAACATTTGAATGTGCCTATGCCTTGAAGCAGAACATTCAAAAACTATTTTTAATGATGCTTGGCATGCTGAAAAGGACTTGTAGTCAAATAAATAACTAACTTCATCTTTCTGCATTAAAGGAAAGGGTGGGGGCTGTTGCCAATATTCAACAGCTTTCTGGCAAAAAGTGGGGTACACCCTGGACAGGTCGTCAATTCAATTCAGTTTATTTCTAACTGCTTTCCCCTTAGATTGAAAACTTTGACTGTCTGATCTGGTGAACTGTAAAGTGCCTTGAGATGACAAGTGTTGTGAATTGGTGCTATATAAATAAACTGGATTGAATTAATTTAAAAAAAGCTTACTAGGTATAGCTTTTACCCATTCTGATGGCTTAATAACATAAATATATGATTAAAAACAATAAATATTTATGTTCCTGTTTGGCAATAATTTAGGAGCAAAACTGTTACCATATTTTTGCTTACTTGAATATAATCACCAATTTGCATTATATAAGGCAGTATTGTGAGGTCAAATTTGGTCTGCAGAGTCAACAAGATTCACTTCTGTTTTAAAGCTAAATAACCACCAGTAATTTAATGTTGCCTACTGTGTGTGATATGTCACCTACTGTAAATTAAGTACAACGAAAAGCTGATATCTTAAATTAAACTCCTAATAAGCTACGTTAAAAAGCTCATTTAAAAAGTTAAAAGTTAAACAATGTAAGGTCCAGTATCAGCAGTAGTGTTCTTAGGAATTGGTTGTAATAAAACAAGTGTTTTTCTGTAAGTGTTTTTTACAAATCTCTTATAGAAGAGTAAAAAAACTCTTTCTAAAGCAGGTAGCTGCTTTAGGAATTTATTTTGACTTTTATATTTGCAATTAAAAACACAGTTT
>NW_015152453.1:31869-35431 GCF_000732505.1 Cyprinodon variegatus
CAGATAAAAAATAGGAAAATACTAAGTACAAACTATGTGGATGTAAAGATGTAACATTCAGCAGATTGGGTTGTTGACTATTTCTTTAATTTCAGGCAAAAGTTCCTGTGAGTTCCTATGAGCCGGAAAGCTCTTAAACTCCAATACCCAGCATGCAATGGGGCGCGTGGCGTCACGGGTTGGAGGCAGAGCGAGAGGGCAGTTCTGAATGTAGCTTGCTACTGAAAGGTTCTGTGGAAGTTTGGAAATAAATATACAGAACAAGTTTACACGCCTCGTCTGTTCTATATGGAATCAAAGAACAACACAGTTCCAAAAATCTTTCGAAGAATCTGCCACGGCTCAGCCGCCTGACGCCGGTGTGCAGCAGCAGATCAGTGTGGTCTGCACCTGCCTCCTCGAGCTGGGCACAGAATAAACGCCTCTGAAAACTCCTGGCCCGAACAGAGCAAGCGATCTTCATCGCAACGTCCATGACATGCTTCATTTTTAAAATACTGCCACACAGCTGTTGTTGATGAATGATGCAGCGGTAGCTCCAAAAATCTGGGAAAGTTTGAGACAGCTTGAACAGAGCAATGAATCCAGCAGTGCGCCCAACCATAGATGGAGCCACATCAGTTGTGATACTGTAGATGTCATTATCTCTGCAGATTCCTCTTCGCGCTTTAGAGTCCCTGGTAACAACCTAGCAACCGTGGCAAACCATGCACAGCAATCAGTATGCATAAAAAAAGGTTTCCTGCATACTTTTTATTTTTCATTTTATTATTATGAAAATAAACATTGGCCTCGTGATCAGTGATTTGATTAGTGTTTTTTAAAACAATTTTTTTTTTTTTTTTTTTTTTTTTTTGTCATAGCCATAAACAGGTCTACATTGTAAAACTTATCGCGATCGACTGGTTGGGCACCCCTGCTCTAGCCGAAGCACCTACCTGTGACAGTAAATAACTCAAGGAGCTCAAGAACTAATACAATGTTAACTACCTAAATGATGCATGCAGTATATATAGCCCTTCCTTGTCATGCACATCCTTGTGAAGGTTGGCATATGGTGTAATTTTCTATTTCTTCAAACTGTAAAATCCTATTTCTTTAAAATGTAAAATCCTTGCAACAAACTAGATTATATTGAAACTAAAATGCTTTCTTTAAACCAAACTATGATGTTCCTCTTATATTTGGCAAATGTATGTTAGAATATTTGCAAAAATATGTTGCGGTGCATGATGGGGTTTTGTATCTAAAGACTAACTTTTACTGTCTTACATACATTGTTGCCAGGTTGGGATGTTTCCCAATCCGGCAGTTTAGGACGGCCGTCTATGGGTGAAAAATTTTTTTCTTTAGATTTATGGCCTAAGAGATCAATAAACTTTGGTTCAAATTGGGTGAGATTGCATATATCCAGGCGGTTTATTAACATTATTTGGTCTGGAATGCATCAGTTAGTAAGATCTGGCAACCCTGCTGATGTGATGAGAGTGGACGTTATGCAGTAGCAGTCAATGTCACGTCCTTGTTAATAACCAAAGCCAGTAAAGCCGCATTGTAGAAGTCTAGGACATTGTAGAAGTCTAGGTGATGGTTCTCGTGTGATGCTTGAAGATAGATCAGTTACTCAAAATGGGTATTTNTAAGAAGATATGATTATTTGAAGGTTGGCAAACTGCACAGTAAGGAGAAATTACTCTTTAAACTTTTTTTAGATCCTCCCTAGAAACCTAACCTGGGATAAGCCAGATGGATACCGTGTAGAATACAAATTGAACCATACAAATCAATCTGGGAAGCATCCTGTAAAAAGTTTTCAAAAAAGTATACTTGTTCAAGCTTATTAGGTACCTGCTTCCCATGTCAAGTTTTAAGCCAATCACAGCCGCAGTAGCAGCTGAGATGTTTCACATTCTTGATTTTATTTGACAGAATAAACTGATAAATCACAGTCTTACCAAATTTGGTCAGAAGGAAAACGCAAACATGTTAACATCCACAAAGGAAAAAGTTGCATCTTTCTGCTCTTATTTCAAAAGGAAATAGAGAGCATTCCAATTTAAATCGGTACAGCCGCCGTGTTTGTTGTGCTTCAGCCTTCCTGGGGGTTTCAGTGGGGTTTTTAGGAACCCCCTCACGCTCCTGTTCGGTTGTAGCTGGAAAAAAATAATACAGATTAATTAAGTGCATTTGTCATTCTTGTTAACCCTGTCATTTTGATGGGTCTTTCACTTATTAAGTCTGTGCTATTTACAAATGTTTTTTTCTGGGGCAGCACACCTCTAAAATGACTCACTGATTTCATTAATGAAAAAAAATCAGGCATGGAAAACACTCTACTTTTAGCAAAATGTTGCAAAATTCCCCTTTTTGGGTTCCAAATTGGTTACATGCATGAACTGAACTTTTCCCAGAAATAGATTTATTACAACTTTGGTAACGCACCAGAGTGCCGCTAAACATGGCTCTAGAATCAAACTTAGAATGTTTGTGCTGCCTGAAGGTAGCATTGATTTTAAGAGGATATTTCTGAACTACAGCTTTTGCAATAAAATTGCTCCATCTCTCTTCTCCCATTCTGCAGTATTTATTAGTTCAATCTCTAACTTTATGTTCTCTGTGCTTTTTCTTCCTGTAAAAAGGGAGTTTTTCCTCTCCGCTGTCGCTGCAAGCATGCTTAGTGTGAGGGATTGCCTTCGAGTCAATGAGTCGATGCAATCAACTGCTTTACCCTTAGATAGAAAACTATGACTGTCTGATCTGGTGAACTGTAAAGTGCCTTGAGATGACATGTGTTGTGAATTGGTGCTGTATAAATAAACTGAATTGAATTAATAAAAAAAGCTTTCTATGTATAGCTTTTACCCATTCTGGTGGTTTAATAACATAAATATATGATTAAAAACAATAAATATTTGTGTTCCTGTTTGGCAATAATTTAGGAGCAAAACTGTTACCATATTTTTGCCTCCTTGAATATAATCACCAATTTGCATTATATAAGGCAGTATTGTGAGGTCAAATTTGGTCTGCAGAGTCAACAAGGTTCACTTAAAGCTAAATAACCACCAGTAATTTAATGTTGCCTACTGTGTGTGATATGTCACCTACTGTAAATTAAGTACAATGAAAAGCTAATATGATAAATTAAACTCCTAATAAGCTACGTTAAAAAGCTAATTTAAAAAGTTAAAAGGTAAACAATGTAAGGTCCAGTTTCAGCAGTAGTGTTCTGAGGAGTTCTGAGGGGGAGAGTGAAAATTTTTTTTCTTACTCTGATTTTTTTTTTTAACAAATAGGGCAGGAAGCTGATTTAGGAATTTATTTTGACTTAGATATTTGCAATTAAAACACAGTTTTTAAAAGTTACAAAGTAAGGTCATATTCTGCTTTTCAATAACATTCCACTTGAAAATTTGAATTTCAGTATTTCACCAAGTGCCCTATAACGGATTAATTGGAAAGATTGCTTATTTTGTTGATATAAGATTTCCGGTTATAATGCATTTGCATTAAATTAAAATGACTCAATTAAAAACTTTAAACTAATGGTAACATTAATCAA
>NW_015152453.1:38893-60106 GCF_000732505.1 Cyprinodon variegatus
CAACCCAACAGAATGACAAGGAAATGAACAACCAAACAAACCAAAACAGTGCCCCATAATACACATCTCTGTCCCTCGGCTACAGTAATTTTAAGCCTTAAAAACGTTGCTGACCTCTTAACCATTTATTATTTATTTGGGGGCAAGGGAACCACCCAAAGGGAACGAAAAAAGCTTAACTCCGCCCTTGCAGCTGTCGCTCCCTGTGCAGCTCGCCTGTTTTGGAAAAACAGCTGACCGCTCGCTGCTCTACGGTAAACCGACACCTGCCTGCCGCCTCACTGCCGTCGAAATGCGCCTGTTGGAGGTCCTGCTGCACCCCTCCTCAGACATGAAGAACAAACATAAGAGGGATGTGAAGACAGCTCTTCCTGATCGCTTCAACATGTCCAGCTTCGAGGTTTCTCTGCAGCAACTCAACGATCTACTGACGGATGAGAGCGGCTTCTACAGCTGGCCCACCAAACACTTCCATGAGGTTTATCCACGGATCTACATCGGCAATGCGTGAGTCTGAATTTATAGAAGTTCATTATCAGCTGATCTGTTCATATACTAATGCTGCAAATAAAGTCTTGGACATTCCTTATCTTCTAAAATGATAACCATGCAATTTAATTATCTGTCTGTCTGGGGGGTATCTCACATTCAACACTGAACAGTCTACATCTTTCTAGAAAGAGTTCATTGAATTGGTTCCCTGCTGCACCTTATGCTGCTTCCCTTGTTGGTGGATAGGAGCAAAGATATGATGTGCTGTGTCACAGCAAGGAGGTTAGGGGAAAAGTGTCCTGTAAATAAAATGGAGCACAGATGAAATATGGATGAGCCGAAAATAACTGCTGTGCTTCTTCTGTCTCCTGGATGAGTTAGACCTCTTTTTCTCTGCGTTCTTTCCATCCTCATCTAGCTGATCCTTTTTTGATTCATCAGACAGGATAGAGGGATTTAATGTTTGTGTGTTAGGTCTGGACTTTAACAGGGTCACTCTTTGATCTAAACCAAAATATTCTGCTCTGCAAAATATTCTTAAACTGGATAGACTCAATTTCATCCTTCAAAACAATTATATCATCCTTGTTCACAGACACCTGCAGCTGCTTCTCTACATAGTTATTTTTGGGTTTTCTGTTGTGTTCTCAATTGTATTTTATGTATGTATTACTAATGTATTGTATTTAATTAAATTCAACTCAGTTTATTTCTATAGCGCCAATTCACAACACATCATCTCAAAGCACTTTGCAATTCACCAGATCATACGGTGAAATTGATTTAAAGTTTTCTATAAGGAAAACCAGTTGATTGCATTAACTCATTGACTTAAAGGCAATCCCTCACACTAAGCATGCATGTAGCAACAGTGGAGAGGAAAAACTCCCTTTTAACAGGAAGAAACCTCCAGCAGAACCAGGCTCAGTGTGAGCGGCCATCTGCTGAGGCCCACTGGGGTTCAAGGAGACAGAAGCAGAGATACGAAAAGCAGTTGTAAAAAGCGGCCCCGTCCAGGAAACACACAGCCAGGCAGACGAGTTCCGAGCTAGCTCCCATGTCAGAGGATGAGATCACATCCAGCCAGTCACCGTCAGAGAAACAGGACTACACTGGAAAATATTTATTAAAAAAAATGTCCTCAGCACAGCGGGGTAAAGTTGTTGAGAAGTTTAAAGCTGCCTTTGATTACCAAACAATATCAGATATTCCTTGGATCAAAAGTACTGAACTTAAAAAAACATACATGACCAGTTTAGACAAGTAGGCAATTAACAGAGGCTCTCATGTAGGAGAACTTGTGTAAGAGAAACTAACAGCTTAGGCTAAATCCACCAGTGGGCTTTGAACATTTAGCCTTAAACTCATTTTGATTTTAACCCACATGTTTCTAAGCTTAATTCTAATGTTTGGATGGGCTCAGCAAGAGTCCTGGCTTAAATTCCATAGAATAGCAGGTATAGATGTGCAATAGTTGACTTTGAGGTCATTACCAAAGATAAAAGTTTTCAATAGCTGGTAGTGAATATACTCCTGATAAAAAAAAAAAAAAACGTAGCTGCAAACTAGGTGAAAAGGAGTGAAAATTATTTTTTATATTTTTTCCTTTTTGATAAAGCCATAAAAAAGGGATATCTGAATCAAAGCTTTTTCTCAGTGTCACATCTACAACAGCTGTAGATAAAAATCAAAAATGGCTAATGGCGTTCGTTATAACCATCGCAACATAAACTATTTGGTCTCGTCTTGTTTCTCTCTCTTCTGTTTATTTTTAAGATCTTGATATTTTTAAAACCTAAAAACATTGCTCAACCCTAAAATTAGATCCTGTACTGATTCAGACGTTTAGGCTGAACGTCTTGGATCTTTATTTGTTTTTGGAATCCATCAATTGCATGCTTTTTTTCTGCTTTATGTTGATCTATCACATGAAATACCAATGTTAAAATTGTAGGTTGTGTTTTTTAAAATTCAATGAGTCGTAGAGTCTCTGAATCATGTTCTGCGGATTGTATGCAGGAATAGATTTGTTTCTGCATACACTACATATTCCTTATTAACAGTATTTTAGAGTATTCATGAAATATCTACATCAAAGGGTTAAAAGTAGTGTCTGCCACAAAGTATATGACTTAGAACAATCACACATTTGGTACACAGGAGGTAGAGCAGGAGATGTTAGGGAAAACTATACTTCTAATCTTTTCATAGCTTTTCAAAAGCATTAAAAACAAAGCCTGCTTTCTAATTGCAGTCATGGTAGAATATTTCCAGATATGTACTCTATTTTTACCTTTTTTCATACCACCTACTCTTATACTGAATTAAAAAAGGAAGTTTGGCCAAATTTAGGCAGCTTATATAAAGGTGCTTGGAGCTGGATAAACAGAACATGCGCCCAGGCTTGGCTGTTTCTCTGATGTTTTGATCTTTAGGTTCTCTGTAGGAATGGATGTCTGCATCAGACTCCACTGACTATTTTTAGCTCTTCTGTTTTCAGAGGAAAGAGGTCTGAAGCATTGCAGCAGAAATTCAGTTAATTGGAGCACGTCTTGCTCCTGAAAGAAAATAGTACAGGGAGAGGACAAAAGACTATTTAAAAAAAAATCTATTTTATGTTAATTATTTAGGTAGTATGTTAACATGTCAATGTAAGCAACACAGAGAAAACTCTAAGCACAGAGTAAAGATCGACATATACAGGGTTTTTTTTAAGGCTGATGCCGATACTATGTATTTATTTTTATATCATCATTATGCTGCAGATTATTTTGGTGGGCTAATTCTTTACACTTAATTCACTTACAATTCATTTTCAATACAGCTAAATTTACAGTGGCTCAGGTTTTTCTGACCTACAATATCTGCATGGCATAGTTACGCTGCTATAGGCTTAGACTGCTGGAGGACCAGACCACCTTTCATCATTCAATCTCTAATTTTGAAATCGGCAATATTTTTATTTTAAGTCTTCCCTTTTAATCATCATAGTAGATCCATATGGTCTGTTCCTTTTTTTTTTTTATACAGTGTCCTGTCTGGCAATGTGGCAATAAGATCTGGTCTGTTCCTGTTTGGTTGTGAGACCATCTTGGTGGGAAGCATGGGCTAATGACATCAACATCTCTGATCATTGTTTCATCTTATTTGTTTTCAGGATGGAACTTTTTCTGTTAAAAAGATTTACTGGTTTTATGACTTCCTTTTTTGACATACTAATCTCAAGTGGATTTGATGAATAATTTTTTTGTTGATCCAAATATATTTATTCAAAGACATAAGTATAGTTCGTTGAATTGCACATCTGATCTTGTCGATCAGGATATGCAGACTGCAGCCAAAATAAAGGCTTTATTGTTTTCACAACCTTATATAGCCTCCCCGTTTGAAAAGATGGTCCCTCAAATTAATGGTTCACAATCTTTTCATTGAATAGCCTCGCATGTGAACTAAAAAGAGCTAAAAAAAAATATTTGAAATAAAAAATATAATTGGTAACTCAGACAGTAAATTGTCTTTAACCTTTTAGGGTTCTTAATTTACCATGAATGAATTCTAAGGATCAGCACCTCCAAATACGAGGCCATGTTTCTCCACCGGAGAAAGGTGGACTCCCCTCTTCATGTTGGTGGAAAGTCCTTGTCTCAAGTGGAGGAGTTTACGTCCAGGGTCTTGTTCACGAGTGAGGGGCGGATGGAGCATACATGTAAGATGATTGATGGATTGGTGCAGCGTCTGCAGTGATGCGGTCGCTGTACAGGACTGTGGTGGTGCAAAGCTCTAGATTTACTGATCGATCTACTTTCCAACCCTCACCTATGGTCATAAAATCTGGGTAATGACAGAAAAGACAAGCAAATACATGCTACTGAAATTAGTTTCCTTGGGTGAGGAGCTCAGTTACCCGGGAGGAGCTCAGAGTATAGTCACTGCTCCTCCACGTCGATCTGTTTTGGATGCCTCCAGCTAGCGTCCCTCAGGAGGTGTTCCAGGCATGTTTCTTTGGGAGGAGGCCTTGTTGAAGGCCCAGGACACGCTGGAGGGACTATGTCTCTGGCCTGGTGTCGCCTCGGGGTCCCTCATGAGCAGCTGGAAGAAGTGTGAGTCGATCGGGAAGTCTTGGCACCTTTCCTTAGACTGCTACCTCTGCGACCCGGTCCTGGATAAGCAGTAGAAAATGGTGGGATAGATGGACTTCCAAGTCTGAAATTATTAAAACCCTTTGAATCCTTAAATATTTACCTTGAGTGCTATTACTATCTTTTATCATGCATACTTATATAACTTTTAACATTTTCTTTCATAATTCCTAGTACCAAAAAAAACACATAATAATGCAACCATCTGTGCCTTTACACAGCACATAACACTAAAACTTTCTATTGGTGAATAAATTATCAGAACTTTAGCTCCCTCTACATGACAAAAACGTCACTAAAACAAAGGAACCTGTACGCTCAGTAAAATATGAGTTAATATGCATCTGCACTACAAAACACTAATACACACCTTGTGCACTTATCAAACAGGTGCTAAGAAGTTTATTGTGGTACCCTTGTGTGAAGAGCTTACTTATAGTTGCATATATGGATCTGCATGCTAGCAAAAACTCTCTTCTGTGTGGCGGTAAACCCACTTTAAGTGTAATTCCACCTTTAAGGGCTCTGTTGTCCTTAGGAAAACCGGTGTATTATTTTTGATTAAATTTAATGTGACCAAAATTGAGTGACTGCAATTGAAACTGTATTTTATTAAGTTGCGATTGTGTTGCAAATCAACTCCTTTGTTAGAATTTCTTCTGAGTGCTGAAAAATGTGGTTTCTTCAACACCATAATGTCCTATATTAAGAGTTGTTGTACCTTAACATCATTAAAGGGGAATGCCTTTTTTTTATATTGGCCCCTCCGCTTTGTTTTTAAAATATATAAATATAGAAAATTTAACCGCGGTTGTCTGGGGGACAGTGATTCACCTACATGTTATGAATGCTGGCGTACCATAAAGAAAAAATTATGAACAGTTTAGTTTGTGCCTTCAACTCGTTGCCCATAGGAAGACGTTACTTGGATATAACCTAACCGAATATCTTCAGAATGGCTCCAAATGGCACAAAACTCATATGGGAGAGTAGAACATGATGTAATAACATAAAATCAAGGGCCCAATGTAAAAAAAAAACGGCGTTCCCCTTTAAGTTGGTGCCAAAGGGGCAATTGCTGTGGAAATCTGTTTATGAGCATGATGAGATTTTTCCATTTTCTTTCATTTTCCATTACTGGTACGTTTTAAACTGAAGATTTTTAACCATACATCTGTCAGCACATGACAGGTTGCCAAAGCAGCCTGTTGTTTATTTTAACATAATAAAACATTTTGTTTTGAGTATTGATAATACTGTTTTTTTTTTGTTTTCAGATTTGTTGCAACAAACGTGATGCGCCTTAAGCGTCTAGGCATCACTCACATCCTGAACGCAGCAGAGGGAAACTCCTTCATGCACGTCAACACAAGTGCCGACTTCTACGCCGGCTCAGGAATCGTTTACCATGGCATCCCAGCCAACGACACCGACCACTTTGACATCAGTGTCTACTTTGAAGAGGCTGCAGACTTTATAAAGAAGGCCCTGGCTTATAAAAATGGAAAAGGTTGGGAATCTAGTTTTGACCTGAGCATATACAGTTAGATTAATATGCACATTATGCTTTTTTATTTTTGGCTCCCATTGCTATAGCAGTCCATTTCCAGCACTTAGAAAAAAGGAAAGTGGTGTGTCATATTTATTGGATTAAAAGTACCTTTTCACTGAGATGAGACAAAAAAAACATAATTTTGATGTTCAAAGTCATAATTATGATTTTTTTATTCATAATTTTGTCTTTTATAGTTACAGCTATGAGATTCAAAGTCATAATTTTAACGCTATAAGTAATAATATCCAGATCAAAAAAGTCAAAATTTCATCCTTGAAATTATGACTTTGAATCTCATAACTGTCACTATAAAAGACAATTATGACTTAAAACCTCATAATTACGACTTTCAACATTTAAAAGATGTTTTTTTTTGTCTAATCTCAATTACTTTTAAATTACTTTGAATCAGATAAATATGACATACTATGTTCCATTTTTTTTCTCACAAATTTACAAATTCAAGAAAAACTTGATGTTGAAACATTTTTATGACCTTTTCTAATCTTATGTGTAGTAAAGCAACTAAAACTTTGGCATTTTTCTCCCTTCTAGGAAAGGTGTACGTCCATTGCAGGGAAGGTTACAGCCGCTCACCTACCTTGGTCATCGCTTACCTAATGCTTCACCAAAAAATGGATGTCCACTCCGCTCTGGCCATGGTGCGACAGAAAAGGGAGATTGGACCCAATGACGGCTTCCTTCGGCAGCTCTGTAGGTTAAACCAAAGGTTGGCAGCTGAGGGGAAACTATGGAACAAATAAGTAACACAAGACTAAAGTATGCTCAGTTGCAGATGGCATAGTTTCCACTTGTTTGAATATCGTATGGGCCACTGGCCTGTGAAGCAATGTTCTGAACAAAATGACAGTACTTTCCTTCTGACTGAGGAGGGAAGCAGCATTGTTTTGTCTCTACTGTACAGAGCAGATTAACACATTTTACACATGAATGGTGTTTAAATTATGCTCACATGAACTTGCATCTGGGTTATTCACTAGCAGATTAATCTGGCCCTTTTAGAAGATACCAGGAATGTTCTGAAATTATCTAATTATTCCAGGTTTATAAAAAAAATGGAAAACTGACTCTTAATGAAAAGTTCTAACATTTGCAGAAATCTCCTTTGGCCAAAACAAAAACAAAACTAAAGGCATACATGAAGTATGTTTTTAAGACTGTACTTTGAGCTAGGGTTGGACACATTTGCTTTGAGTAACTCCTTTTAATTAGCATTGCCCCGATACTGATACCCGATACCTGGCTGTGCAGTATTGGCCGATACCGATACCATCTGTTTGAAATTGATGTGTCATGTGTGTATATATGAAGAACTGCATAGTACTTGAATGTAAAGTAACTGCCATCATTGCTTTGTCAAGCGCCTGCCTACCTTTGTGAAGCAGGAAAAAAAAACTAATACAAAGTGAATCCTGTAGAACTTTTTATTGCCTACCTGGAAAGGGTGACAATAGTTAAATAAACATTGCTCTCAAAATGGTATCGGTGCCCTATTTGTTGTACTCGCCGATTCTGATACCACCATTTTAGTGCTGTATGGTGCCCCACCTGATACTGGTATCGTTATCGGTGCAACGCTATTGCTAATAATGGTTAACATACTGTAAAATTGATCATTTATGACATGTTTTGTGAATATTCGATTTATTAGAGTTTGGTGTTTTTGTTGTTTTTCCTTGAGGTTTCCATTTTTTTAATAGTATAATGCTGTAACACCTATGGTGAGAAGTAGAAAATAGATTCTGTTGCTGTCAAATCTAGTCTAATCTCTCATCTTCACTTCTAGCTATTGGCACTTTGTTTGGCCCTTGTCCTGCAAACACTGCCAACGCTCTCAATCACAGCTTCCCTCACTGTGAATTTTCATGATGAATCAGGAAAATTTTAAAAACTAGAGGATTTTAATAAAATATTTTTTTCTAATGTTTTATGTGTGAAGGAACTTAACAATCCTGAACAGTATTGCACTTAGGAAGCTATTTCAGAAGTATTCCTGAATATTATGCTGTCTTTATGAAAATTTTAGTGTTTTCAATGACAAAATAGCTGAAGTCATTATCACAATGTGAAAAAATTAATTGTTGTGAATTATAACATTAACTTTATTTGTAGCAAACCAACTGATCAAGAATAGTAAAAAAAAATCTACATTAGAGATGTTGTAAAAACAGTCCTAGGTTTGATTCAAAACTACTTTATTGATCAAATGGAAAATAAATAATGTGGAGAGTCAAGTTAGCATACATAGTTAAGCCTTTTGTGTGGTAATGTAACTAAAATAGGTAAATTATTTGCTTTGAATTCTAGCCTTATTTCATAAAATATAATGACTTAAATCACAAAGCATTAAATAAAAATGTTGAAGTAAGCTACCCAAAGAATTGCATAATTCACTTTATATAATTTCTTCTAGTATAATAATGTAAAATGCCCTTTAAGCTTAGCATAAACGCTGCATTTTGTACTTTTTTACTAAGATGACTTATCTAAAACCTCAATATATAGACCTGACAAAGGTAATATTTAATTTATATCAAAAGAGTGATATAAAGCTTTATGCCCATCCATCTATCCATTTTTTCTCACGTTTCATCCCAGCTGGGGTCGCAAGGGGTGCTGGTGCCTAGCTCCAGTTGTCTACGTGTGAGAGGCGGGGTACACCCTGGACAGGTTGCCAGTCTATTGCAGGGCAACACAGTCATCAGCCTAATGTCAAAATAATTCTTTAATTAACTTTGAACATAAACCTTTTTTAGTGTTTCTGTAACAAAGCTAGCTATCTTGAAAACCAAATCTGTGTTGATGTAAAACATGAGTTGGAAATGTGCACAAAAAATGTATTCCATTAGGATTAAATGATTGTGTATGACCTTGAATCTGGATTAGCTCATATAAAAAATTACCTAAGCTTAAACTGTGTTTTAGAGATTGTTTTAAGTGTTGTTAGCCAAAAAACTAGCCCCTCCTTTTAGTTTTCCGACTTACATTATCAATATTTTATCTAGTTATAACAACCATTATTCCACTGTATAATAATTTCTATTATTAACTGTGAAATATATAGCCTAGTATTGCATAACTTTAAGTAGAATTCTTAGAAAAAACATTTGAAAAAAAATGGATTCCTATAAGAAAATGCTAATCATGTTTCTTTCACTGAGTAATTGCAACTGTAGACTGAATGTAAGTAGGACTTCCAGAATGTTACTAAGCCAAACTGTACATTTTCAACATGTGGTTAGCCAGTTTTGCACAGTGGAGTGTTTACTTGTTAGCATTTTAAATGCAGTTTTATATTGTACAGCTGCATGTTTGCCAAAGTGTTGCTTACAGTCCTTAATGGACATGCCTGTCTCTGTGTATTTAATGTGCATTATTAAGAGTGCATTATCTGTCACAGTGTCCACTTTATTGTGCCTGTAGCGTGTGACTCATCATCTACATTACTAAGTGGGATGTGATGTAAACGAATTGGTCAAATCAGAAGAGCAAGTCTCACAGATTGTGACACAGCTTTGAAAAAGTGCATATAATGACACTTGAGATTATGATTGTTGTCTTTTCATACATTAAATACAAAAATATGAAAAACACAAATATTCTTTTCTGATTCATGTTTCTTTTACTTGTTAGCTTTTCATTTCTTCTCTTTGACAGGTACCAGTTGACTTCTGTGAACATGTTAGAAATTTACTCCATTTTAATTGTAGTTAGTTTAATCCATAGATATAGTAGAACTGCCTGCTAGTAGCTATGTTGTTATGAAGACAGAGATACAAGACTGTTTTGTTTTTACCAGAATAACTAAGCACTGACAAAACTCTCTAAAGCCTTTAAAAGAGTGAATTAAGTACAAAGTCTTTATCCTTCAACAAGAGGAAAAAAAATATTCAAACCCACCTGCCCCTATGTATAAGAGATTCCTCCCTGAGCCTACACCAAGACGTGCCACCTTTGCAGGCTAAAACTCATTAAGCATTTATGAGGACTATTTCGGACTTGCAAGAGTTCATTATTCTGTACATAATGCAAATTAGCTTCAGCTTCAGCCCAGTTCACGAATTAAAGACTATGTAGCCCTTTAGGAGTTTCTGCTTAAGAGATGTATTGTAAAGCAGCAAAGCAACTACAAGTCATCACACTATCACCACCGTGTTTAGCACTATTATCTCCAACCCAAACACAGGAAAGCTCTATATATATATATATATATATATGTATATGTATGTGTGTGTATATATATATATATATATATATATATATATATATATATATATATATGCATGTGTGTGTATATATATATGTGTGTTTGTGTGTGTGTGTGTTAAACCAGCTAAAACCCTATCTCAGAAGTAAGTTATAAAATATTTTCTGCTTTTAAAGTTTAAAGAGCACCATCAGGCGTCATAAAATAAAACAGGACAGAGAATTTATCATTGCTTAAACTCAATAATGCATTATGATAATCAGTATGTTTTATGCTGACTCTGAAGCCCCACAATTTTAAACAGAAAGGATTAAAAAAATGTAAACATTACTGACGAAAGTGTTACTTCTAGAAATCGTCACTAGAGGGCAGACTAATACTTTAACCAGATTAGATTCATTCTTCCAACATGAATGGTCTCTTATTCATGAAGATAGTCTGAATGAATGTATGAAGCCTCTTTAATGTGTTTTATTTAATAAAACAGTCTCCACTGCATATGCAGTGATGATTATTGCTACCTTAAAAGTTGCTGTGTTATGTAACAGAGTGTCTCTGAGGACACAATGGAAGCACAACTTCTAAGTTTAATTAGATCCATAATATTTCTGATTGAATGCATATTTGCATCCGCTTGGGCCTTCTATGCTTTTACCAAGATAAGACCCATGATGTGTACCGCCCTCCCCTCCCTAATGCTGTGTCGATCACGGGGTTGAAGCAAGGACAGGTCCATCAGGATGCCGGGGTTATGTAACACCAGTCTGCATGAATGGATCAGCGAGGTGGATCAACTAAATGGTTTAGTATCCAATTGATTTTCTTTCCCAAATTAAAAGAAAGAAAGAAACTAAAACACATGAATAAAATACAAAGCTAAATATTATGTTAGTATGTCTAATACAGACAGTGGGTCCTTTATTGTAAATAAAAAATTAGAAAAAAATTAAAAAGTTTTGAGATTAAGAACAGTCTGTGTAATAATGTGACTTCTAACTCAGTCTTTTATTGTAATATGAAACATAAATTAAGCTGAAAGCATAGCCTACTAATGTGTGTTCTATGAAACTAATTTTAGGGGCTCGCTGGAAGCAGTTTTCCCTTACAGGAAAAATCTGTAATGGATGTCCTGGACTGTCAAACTGTGTCTGTGTCTAAGCCTCTCCCACTCGCCCTCCACACAAACATGGAGTATACACACACAAAGGATTGTGTCTGGGTATGGAGGGAGTTGGGATTGGTGGAGAGCAAAGCTGCTCACTGTTACATCATCTCCACCACAACAAGCAGAGAGCAAGTCTGACGTCTGGCTTTCATGACAGCAGGGTTTGGGAATAATTTAGCTGTCTGCTTCTAAAAATATGGCTGCACTAAAATTGCAATAAAATGTGTTCAGTCACTTAGGTTTATGCACGGTAATAATGATCATTTAAAAATTAACCAAAATCATGCTTGGTATTACAAACTTTTACCTAATGAGTGATATGGTTCTCTTCTTATGGACTTCTTTTTGAGTTTTCAGTTATTTAAGTTATTCTGTGCTGTTGATCATTGGTTTCTTTTCCATTTTGTGATATATTTAAAGCCCCTGTCACGCCTTGACGATTTAGCAGCATATGCCTGACCTATGAAAAATCTGGCAAAAATGCTAGCATACGTTGGATAAGTTATGGGTATGTTTTGCATAAGTTATGAGCACTGTGAAAGATGCTGTCACACCTCAGCATATGGCAATTCGAGAGATTTTGAGGATGCTAAAAATTTCCTGATGTATGTATCGTTGACACATATTAAGTGTAAGAAACTTCTAAGTCATGCCGTCTGGCGTATCCAAAACCTCTGTTTAACTTGTGCATCACTTATTAGAACTTATCTCCAACACATATCAATGTGTCTGACTTGTTCCAGACAAATACATCTGTTAATGCAGACCTGGCCATCGGGACTGGGACTTGTGTCACTCTCCTTTCCCTTACCTCCCTTCTAGTTACTTCTATCCATACCTGCTCCATATCAGCTTATTAGCCCATTCTTTGTTCTGTCCCCCATATATACACTTCCTATGCAGTTCATCATTGGTGGTTTCTTGTTGTTACTTGGTTCCTCGTGTTTGTTTTCTCCTGGTTTTTCGTTTACTGTATTTTGCTCTTAGATTTTGTTTCTGTTGCCTCTGTTGATTTCATTAAACCTGTAAGAACTCATCACTGCCTCCCTCATCTCTGCCTTTGGGTCCTCAACCAACCTGCAAACTGATGCATTTGCTGAAAAGCTGGGTTTCTTTTTTTTATGACTGACAACAACGTCTGCTGACTTCACAGAAACAACTATGACATAAAATGTCTATATTGCAAAACAGATCTGGTAACACCTTAAAGGTGCAGTATTTAACTTTAGCAAATACTATTTTTCCTTTGTACTATGTATTGTTTGTTCAAACTATCCCTATATTTCCTGACAGTAGAATATGAGACAAATGATAAGAAACATATAGCTTCTCTGGCTTCTTTCAGTTCTCCTAGTGCCATTTCCGGAGATATGTTGCTCCCTGTCAGAAACAACAAATCAGAACCAGCTGGAGTGTCTTAGCAATGTCAATCAATCTGCTGCTCACACCCCTCCTCCAACAGAGAGCATTCATTTGAGCTCCAGATTGCAAGTGCAAGTTTTTTCAACAAACCCTTAGCAATTTGGTACATCTAGAGACATAAATCTTAACCACAGAATCTTAACTGAATTTTGTTCTTAATCTTGACTGAGCAATTCGAACACATGGCTGAGCTTTGGTCAAACACATTCCGCTGTAGCTCTGTTGTGTGTATTGGTCAGCTTCCGTGAAAATCAGCCCCTACAACATCTGCGGTACACCATACAGCTCTGCTCTAAGTTCTTTGAATTCCAAAGAAAGCATGTGTGAGAGGTCCGGCAGGAGCCAGGCGGATTGGAGTTGTTCCATATTTTGACGGTGACAGGAGTCACAGGAAATGGGTACCCATTAATTAAAATAATGTAGTTGCTCTGTTGGGCGTATATGAATGTATGTGATCAAAATGGAGAAAAAACAAAGGATGTAGAATTTGAGGTAAATCTATAGTAAACAACAGAGACTAATTTAATCTACATCAAATTGCTACTCTTTTCTCTTGTTCATATATCCTATTGCTTTACCTTTCCCAGGGTTAACGTCATCCAAGTTAGGAAAAAAGCTCCAGACTGATGAGCTTCATCTCAAAAACCTTCAGTCTTACATTATTCACATGGAGACGCATATGATTGATGCTTGTCACACTTGGGCTATAGCCTATAAGAAAAAAAAAAGTAACACATGTTGAAAAAGGCTAAAGTTTTCCATCATAGAACACCCGAGAAATATGAAGATGCATGTGTCAGATAGAGTAGGCCTACTTATATCGAAATAATATTTTTTTTATCTACATCCTTGAGGTGGACTGTGTCTGTATTTCCTGTCACACACAGGATTATGAGAAACTGTAAAACTCCTATGTTGTGGATAGGACTGTATGGTCCCTATGATGACTGAACTATTGATAGGAAGCATCATTATTTCACTTCCTAGCTTATTGCCAGCTCTATTCGGATAGCTCTTATCATGGTGACCACTGACCCACTTCTGCCTTGGTTGGCTTAAATCTCCTTTATGATTTGCACTATTTAGAAGCAGACAATAAAGGAAATAGACACACTGAGTGATATTACTAATACAAGACAAGACAGAAAAGGGTGCTGGTTAGGTTGATACTCCCTCCCTTGACCTGAGGTCATTTAAAGATTGAGAGGTTATAGATAGGGATAGAAAAGACATGAAAAGGCTAGTTTATTGCAGATGTTGTGCCTGTTAAAAGAAGTTCTGTTTCATCTGTCCATCAATCGACTTTTGCTTGTCCAGGTCACAGGGGACTACTGCCTACTGTAAGTCCAGGTGTCTTTCGGGTAGAATGTTTGGTACACTCAGGACAGGTTAGCCAAACAGCACAGAGACACAACCATGCACACAAACACTTAGACCTAAGGCAGTGTAGAGACACCACCTGATCTAACAGTCATGGGTTTGAACTATGGGAGGAAACCAGAGTACCAAGAGAGACATGAATCGGGAGAACATACAAACAAACCCTGGGTTTGAACTGAGGAGTGTGCTACAATGCAAACAATAATACAAACTGCTCCACCAAACAACCCAAGTTTTTTTCTCACTGGAATTGCATTTAAAGAGGTTTGAGGTAAATCAGGATTATATTACAGGGTAGCAATCAGTGATGTAAGGTAACATGAAGCTGAGTTTGGTATAGAGGCAGACCTGAGTGTCTTCTGAAGGGAAAATAAGACGAGGAAAGGTAAATGATGAACAACAGGGGCCACCGGACAGAGCCCTGGGAGACACCAGAGGTAAACCTAATTGGATGGGGAGAGAAAGATATGAATGAAACCAGTTAGGATGTGGATTTCTGATGCCAAAAAAAAGTCTGATCAGAACGATGGATCAAAACGATGGTGTATAACATTGTCTCAACGGCTGCAGTCAGATGCATCTATAAACTACAGTCAGCACTCAGGAAGAGGTCCTCTAAATTATTGATATTGCTGTGGTGATGTAATGAGGGCTGAGGAAAAGTGCATAGCTCTTACCCCATATGTTTCTCTTAGAAGAGGAAGGTAGTGGAAGGATGTTACATTTATTCAACTCTTTAATTTACGTAGATGGCCAAGTCTTTTTAAGTTTCTAGCTTGGATGGATCAGACAGGTCTGTGATTATTTGGGTGGACTAAATTCCATTTGGGGGACTGAGAGTAAAGGTGACCAAGCATTATTTCAACAAAGACTTTTCAGGTAGTTCAAAATAACCCATTAAGCTTTGAGGAGATTGGGTATTTACCAATACACATCAAATTGTGACTGTTAGATTTCCAATTAAACAGGAAACGTTTAGGGTCAAACATCCTTTAATGCTCCTTTGATGCATTAAAGGATGTTAGAATTATTAGAATTAGAATTATAGAATTATAAATGATTGTAAACACAGAAGGTTCTTTGCTTAAATAGGAGAGTTAGTCTCATTATCAGATGCTTATCTGATCTGTTCCATTGTCTGGTTTTAGAATTAAAATGCGAACTGGTTCATATGCCATATTGACCAAACAGACTTTGCCAGCATTGACTAGATATTGATTAGCACTGAGTATGTGCTGGGCTCTCTGGGCTGTTAAAACACACCTTCTGTTTGAACAGTAAGTCCCTCTCATTCATTTTTTTGTAGAAATTTTGTACAAAATGTCCTATTTAACTTTGTATTCTGTAGAATACATGTATCTGAATTGACATATTGCTAATCTTTTCAGTTGGGTCTTTACGGGTTCTCTTTGCAACATAGCATAGGCTCAGTTAGATTGCATTGACAGCATCTGCAAATAGCAATGTTTAAATGATGCCAAAGCATCTTATATTTACATAGGAACTAAAAAAATCTTTGATTTAAAACACTGAAGCCACTTTCAAATATATAGAAATGGTTTTGGTGACATGAAGTTGTGGTTTCCTCTCTACATTACATTTTGAATGTGAGTCCCATTTATCAAACACCAGGCTCATGGGCTGAATCCAACCCCTCACAGCGATTTATCAGGTCATAACGAGCCAAAAAAGACAAACAATGTTGAAAAATGGAGGCATATCTTATTTCAAAGTGCACAAAGTGGGTAATACTATTTAATAAATGGTAGTAAAGTTATCATATCAGAGCAATTGACTCTTTGTAAAAGTAATGATTAAGTCAAGAGTTTCTTTCAAACAGTCATCAGTGTTCATGATCTTGGCACTGATGACTGGATTATTAGTTCATTTCTTTTACCTGCTTAGCTCTGCCCAGTTTTCTGCTGCCCTCATCTGATCCACCTTTTTCAGCTCCTATTTATGCTGCCTGTTTCAAGCATCAGTGCCAGATGATTATCATTCTTGTTGAGTGTGAGAGTTCTTTAGGGTTACCTGTTGTGCATTGACTGCCTTATCCTGACCTGTTTCTGCCTCTGGACTCTTGAGTTTGGCTTGCCCCTGACCTGGTTTGTTTTTGTTCCTTTGTTTGGACTGCTGTTTGGACTCTGCCTGTTAACGACTTTGGATCTGTCCTCTGACCTCAGCTTGGATTTCCCTTTGGTACCTCTACGTCTCTCTGATCTATTGATCTGGACATCTGCTTCATCTGCTCTGGATTCTGTTAAAAGGGAGTTTTTCCTCTCCACTGTCATTACAAGCATGCTTGGTGTGAGGGATTGCCTTTGAGTCAATGAGTTAATGCACTCAACTGGTTTTCCTTAGATAGAAAAGTTTGAATAAATTTTACAGTATGATCTGGTGAACTGTAAAGACATGACGTCTTATGAATTGGCGCTATATAAATAAACTGAATTGAATTGTTCTGTAGCAAGTTTCTTAATGTATTATCGTGTGCTAGTTTAATAATTGTAACCCTTATTTATTTATAATTTTACCCTCTACAATATTCATTTTTAAAGTTTTAAAGTACTTTACAACTATATTGTATTTTATTGGGATCCTATGTGATAGAGTTATTAAGAAATACTTAACTAATGCTAAAGGGAAATTAAATGTGCAGCAGAGTTGGAGAAGTCGCAGTGAAAACACTGTTCTTCTTCAGCAATTTGATGAAGCTGATGCTCATTGTTCTCCATAATATTCATAATATTTTATGAAGAATCCTTCTCTGTAATATCATCTCTTATGGTTACTAATTGACAACATGTAAAAAACTTTTTGTAGGCAGAGTAAGGTTGTGGTCTGTTTGTCAGGTAGTCTTTGATCCATATGATTGTTGATTCCTATACCTGATTCTTGAATTTGCTTTCAAAGTAAGTCAGACTGAAATAAATCCCCTGGAAATATCAAAGAACATGATCCTCAGAGTGCTGTCTGCCTTGTCTAAATCACAGTGGGTTTGTTGAAGCAGGTGTATGATGGCATCATCAACGCCAACTCCACAGCGATAAGCAAACTGCAGGGCCCCTGATAGCTCCTTGTTTGTTTGCTGAGGTGAACCAACAGAAGTCTCTCTAGGACCTTAATGAAGTGGGATGTCAAAGGAACAAGTCTATATTCTCTGAGGACTGTTGGCTTTGTCTTCAAGGCAGGAAGTCTTCATCAAAACACAGGAACAATCTTCTGGGTCAGGCTAAGGTTTAAGAGGCTGCAATTAAAGGTTGTGAATGGTGGAAAGAGGAATACTCTCAACTTTACAAATACATATTCTAAAACACCTGGCATGCATTTATATTCAGCCCCCGTTATCACAACGACCTAAAGGCGGTTCTATGAGGCCTTTACTCAGATGGACTTAATGCTTTAGAATATTAATTTATAAAAAGTTGAAAACTTTACATTCTTCCACATAAATTATGACTTTTTCTTTGTTTGTTTTTTGTGTGTTTTATCATGGTATTTCATCCATATTATGCAGGGTCAGTTTTGCTCAATAAAAAATATATATTACATATTTCTATTTATAAATATTTGATCATTTATCATAAATTATTATCAATATATTTTTAAAGACACTAGCTAAATTGCATAAATAATTGTATTAAATCCTAATTCAATCCAACCTTATAATAGGCAGACCATAAAACTGTTTTAGCCAGAGGTAGATAATGTTTAGAGAGAAATTTACTTTTAAAAGTAGTTTTACTTTGCCCACTTTTTTTTAACTTGCTTTACTAGTAATATTCTTGGTGGAGTCTCTTTTACTCATACTTAAGTAAAATTTCTTTGTACCGGTTACTCTCCTACTATGAGTTATTTGGGCTATCCAGCAACAAAAATATACAGTGGGATACTATAATTGAGAGTCATTTATCCTTCCCTACATGCATTACCTACTATGCATGTTTATGATGAAACATTTGACTTCGAAAAGTATTTTTCTTCTGCTCAAATTTGATATTTTGTGATAATATTGTTTGTTTGTTTTTTTTATCTAATTTTTTTGGTTTGGCACAGAACTTTCTGCCATATTACATAATTTTAATCATTAAATAAGATGTTGCTAGATAACTCGGTACTGGAGTATCCCTTTTGCAAAGTATTTTTTAACTCTTACTTGGGTCATTTCTTGGTTGACTAGTTGTACTTTTTACTCAAGCAAAAGTAAAGTTACAAAGCACATAAATGGTTAAAGTATTCTCTGGAAGTAAGTCATTATACATTTTACATGATTCAAATTTTTGGTTATTATCTATATCTGGTTTTAGCAGCCTGTTTTTGAATGAATTTTAACTGTTTGGATAATTGTGCACTAATGCATTGTGTGCATATATATGTGTGTGCAGGAATGTTTGAACATTTAGAAAGATAAATGTGTTAGCGTGGGTGTTGAATACAAGCACCGCGAGCTACAGTATACCTTTGAGAGTGTGGCGAAAACGGTAAACGCCCACCATCCACAGTGCCTACGAGGAGCAGATAGACAGGGATGCTGGCAGCATTGCCATCAGGGGTCAATGCTGCCACCATCTCTTTGTCAAGCATCAGGCTGCCTGACACAAAGACCCTGAGACAGAGGCACCAATACCTGGGTGACCGGCCCCTAAGAGGTTAAAAGGGTGGGAAGACTCATGACCCTCAGACAGCTGCATGTTGGAGGCCCATGACCATCAGACAGGCTACCCACAAGACAGACACAGGTCACCCAACATTGCCAGACCACAAAGTAGAACCGAAGTTCCCAAAGGTTTCAACTTATGGCTGAAAAAATAGAACCAGACTGGACTCCTGACCCTAACTAGTTGATGTCAAACATTTCAGCAAAACCAGTAAATCATCGATGTAATCACATTACAATAACACATCAACCATTTTTAAGTGAAGCTTTTGTATCTTTAGCCATTATTGTTGACTTTTGATCGCCAGTCCGAATACTGGTTCAAATCTGCATATCAGCGAGAAAGACCATAAAAGTACAAATGCCAGCACAAAGTAGACCATGACTACTTAGTGCTGGTATGTCACATTATACCCATAATCGTATTTCCCGGTTGCATCCAGCTGGTTGAGCTAAAAACGACCAAAGAATTTATGCATTCCTGTCTTTATTTAAAAAAGTACTGAACCCTTTTACTTAGTCACACTTTTAGCTCAAAGTAGACATACTGAGGTCAAATACTTTGATGTTAAAAATACTATAACATTCCCACTCAAAACAAAAAGATGTTTTAGAGTGCTGGTATGCTTTTCTCTGATTTCACCACCAACCATGGGTTGCAAAACAAGAGAGCATCTGTGCTTGTTTACTCTAAACTGTTTTCTATGTGGCTCCAAGCCACATCTGCTACGACTGCTTGACATGATCAGTCCAGCTGCTTGTTCCCAGTCTCACATGATGATTCTCTTATCTACTAATCAGAGTCAGTGTGCTACCAAATAAAATTACCGTGGAGGTGCTGTAGGGTGCAACAAACAAGGAGACCAAAGGGCATATTTTTTCTTCAGGAACTTTAAACCAATCTTGTTTGAAGCAACATTCTACTTTCAGCAAAAGAGTGGAAAAAAGAAACATCTATTCTAGTTCCAAATTGTGGGATTTGTATAGGACATAATAACAGCGTTGTAGACCTTAAACTATAAAAGCAAATGGTGCATGTTTTTAAATTTTTTTTTACAAAAGTAACATGAATGGGGGGAAAATACATAAACACATTGTCTTTATAATTTATAGGACATATTTTTCAGCATTTTAATTGCATTAAAAATATCTCTTTTTTGGTCTACAGCAGAAAGAACTTGATTTTAAAGGACGACACACCCATAAATTGACTTGTTTTTACAGATAAGCTGTTTAAATAGATGTCGTATAGTGCTCGATACATGTCCCAGGCATTATTATAACAATTTACTGCGCATTTGTTAAAATCCTGCTTTATTTGTAAAAACTCCTCTTTGGTGCCTCCCTCAGGTTCAAAGAGGTCAGTGCGTTTTCGCTATCAGGTTAGCCAGGGATATAGATTCAGAGTCGAACTGGGATGAGCAGCTCAACTCTAGCTGACAATTACATGGTTTTGTTATAATGGGAAATAGAAATAAATTAAAATTTTCTCCATTTTGAAGGTTATTAAAAAACTGTATTTTTTTTTTTCTTTTAAAAACAAGTCTGCATCATCTTTCTAGTCTAACTTAATGGATCTTTATTATTTTTTGTGTCAGTCACTCAAATGTATGTAAAGCGAAGTGCCCCTCACCTGGAAAATGTTCCCAGGCAGGGATCTATGTCCAAAGACAGGTGGCAAAAAGTTGATAGGTGTTCAAACCAATGCGGGGTGAAGTCTACAAAAAAAGAAAAAGGAGCAACATCTGTATTTTCCAAATAAATCATGGAATACAGACTAATGGAGCTTTTGCAAAATAAGATTATAAAAAAAAAACACTTCACTCTGTTAGGATTCCAGTTTGTTTGGGTTGTTTTTTGTGTTTTCCTCTCTCCACCACCAGGTGGTGCCCTGTCCTCGTTGGGCCTCCCTGCACACCTGTGGCTTGTTGGGTCATTACCAGAGGAGTACTTGAGCAGCGGGCTGTCACCACCTTGACGCAAGAGTGTTCGCCAGTATTGGGTACTCTAGCCAAACTGAGATTAGCAGAGTCTAACCTTAGCATTGTTTCTCTGAGTCTGAACTTGTTTTTTGTCTTTGTTCTTCCTGTGTTACTGGATAAGCCTGGACCTTCTACCCTTGGAAGGATTTACTGATTCTCACTGAGCAAGGGGAAAACCTCCACATGATCTGTC
>NW_015152454.1:0-3050 GCF_000732505.1 Cyprinodon variegatus
GCCTCGTTTCCCCCTGTAATCAGCCCCACCACCATTGTGTCATCAGCGAACTTGATGATGATGTTCTCTGGGTGGGCGGGACAGCAGTCGGATGTGTAGAGGGAGTAGAGTAGTGGGCTCAGCACGCAGCCCTGTGGAGAGCCAGTGCTGAGAGTGCGGGAAGAAGAGAGGTGAGGACCCAGTTTCACCTGCTCAGGTCGGTTGATCAAAAAGTTCTTTATTCAGGAGCAGGTGGGTGGTGGGACCCCCAGGTTGGTTAGCTTGGGGATCAAAATGTCCAGTAGTATTGTGTTAAAAGCTGAGCTGAAGTCAATGAAGAGCATCCTGACATAGCTCCCCTGTTGCTCCAGGTGACTCAGCGCTGAGTGGAGAGTGATGGCTATGGCGTCTTCGGTGGATCTGTTAGTCCGGTATGCAAACTGGTGCGGGTCCAGGGTGGGGGGGAGACATGCTTTGATGTGTCTCAAAACCAGTTTCTCTAGGCATTTGGTGATGACTGGAGTGGGTGGCTTTTTGGGGATCGGGATGATTGTAGCAGACTTCAAGCAGGATGGAATGACAGCTTGTTCCAGAGATAGGTTGAAGATGTCTGTGAAGACCCGTGATAGCTGCCATGCACATGCCTTTAGCACCTTCCCAGGGACCTGCAGCCTTCCTGGGGTTCACTGCACAGAGCACCCGCCACATGTCCTGTGCCTCAAGGGTAAGTGGGGGGAGGGGCACTGGGGAGCTGGTGGGGGTTGTGGTGGTTGTTGTAGTGATGAGGCTGGATACAGTTTCTTAAACTCAAAGCAGGCAAAAAAGGTGTTCAGCTCCTCTGCCAGTCCCGCATCCGAGTTCCCGGGTGTCACAGCACAGCCTCTGTAGTTGGTGATGGTCTGTATACCCCGCCACACTTGCCTGGGGTTGTTGAGATGTTCCTCTATCCTCTTCTTATATTCGGCTTTAGCGGTCCTAATGCCTCTCTTCAGGTTGGCACAAGTAGTGCTGTACGATGTTCTGTCGCCTGACCTGAAGGCTGAGTCACGGGCCCGGAGGAGCATGCGGACCTGACGCGTCATCTAGGGTTTCTGGTTTGAGGACAGCCAGATGCACTTTTCCACAGTGACATTCCCAATGCAGTACTTGATTTAGGACAGTACTGCATCTGTGAATATTTCCAGGTCTTCATGGTAGAAGGCTTTCCACTGTGTGTTATCGAAGCAGTCCTGTAGTNGAAGGCTGAGTCACGGGCCCGGAGGAGCATGCGGACCTGACGCGTCATCTAGGGTTTCTGGTTTGAGGACAGCCAGATGCACTTTTCCACAGTGACATTCCCAATACAGTACTTGATGTAGGACAGTAACGCATCTGTGAATATTTCCAGGTCTTCATGGTAGAAGGCTTTCCACTGTGTGTTATCGAAGCAGTCCTGTAGTTGGAGGAGGGCGTCCCCGGGCCAGGTGGTGATGGTCTTCTTTGTGGGTTTTGTTTGTCGACTGAGGGGGGTGTATGCTGGGGTGAGGAGCAAGGAGAGGTGGTCTGACTGGCCCAGATGGGGGAGGGGTACAGCTCTGTATGCATGCTTGATGTTGGAATACACATGATCCAGAGTGTTTTCCCCTCTTGTAGGGCATTTTACATATTGGTGGAATTTTGGTAAAACAGTCTTGAGATTTGCCTTATTGAAGTCCCCTGCAATAATGTGGACTCCACTGGGGTGGCCGCGCTGGTGAGTATTGATGGCATTTAGCAGTAGAGAGAGAGCCATGTTTACATTAGCGTCTGGTGGTATGTAGACTGCAGTGATAACAACAACAGCTAGCTCTCTAGGCAGAAAGAAGGGTCTGCATCTCACCGACATAAACTCTGGGTCAGGAGAACAGTGTCTGTCCAAGATAGTGCTTTTGTTACACCAACCTTCATGCATGTAAATGCAGAGCCCACCTCCTCTGTTCTTCCCAGAGTCACTGTTTCTGTCCCATCTGTGTAGCGTGCGGCCTGCTAGCTGCACCGTAGCATCAGGGATTTGTGTGTGTAGCCATGTCTCTGAGATGATAAGCATACAGCAGTCACGAACATAACGATTTCCAGCCAGCTGTATTTCTAGATCGTCCGTTTTGTGTACCATGGATCTGGCGTTTGTAAGGTACAGGCTCGGCAGCGGAGGTTTGAGCGGCGGTTTCCTTAGCTTGAGCGGTAGCCCGGCCCTGCAGCCTCGTTTTTGTTTCCTCTCGCGTTGCCGTCTGCGTCGCCTGCCAGAGCCGATAACAATCCACGGAGATCGCGCTGGTCTCGCTATCTCGTCCGGAATGTTGTGAGTGCGGTGAAAGTCGCTGGAGATGGTCACTTTCAGTTGGAAACCGATGTCCAGTAAGTCCTGACGACTGTAGTGTTTCATAGTGTAAGTAGACAAATCTAATTGATCTCTCTCCCCGTGCAGTTCCTGACTAAGCCGCTGTTTCCTGAACCTCTACGCCGGTCCAAACAATCTCTCTGTAAAACTTCTCAATAAACATATTAAACCGCTTCCTAACTCGTATTGTGTCTGTGGCAGAGTCTACTCTAGAATCATGTCAAATACACAGGATAGTTTCACTGTGAGAGTATTTAACTGCTAATCTAACCCCTTTTGGTATCTCCCACAAATAAACTACTCTCCCTTTAAAACTGGATGAGGTGGGAACCAAACATTACAAGCTACACCACCAATAATAAACCCTTACCCAGACTTT
This sequence comes from Cyprinodon variegatus, assembly GCF_000732505.1. Taxonomy (NCBI): domain Eukaryota; kingdom Metazoa; phylum Chordata; class Actinopteri; order Cyprinodontiformes; family Cyprinodontidae; genus Cyprinodon; species Cyprinodon variegatus. The sequence continues at coordinate 2,715 of NW_015152454.1, forward strand.
GACTGGAGTACCATGATCTCATTGACCATCAACGTAAATACAGCAAAAATTAAGAGTAAAGAATAATATTGTCTGTATTGGCCCACTGTCAGTGCCTCAATATCTTATTGAGGGAGGAGTAAATGTTGGTGAAGGCTGGCAGCCTGATGGGACTTTTCAAGCCAGACATAGCGCTTTGTCCTTCAGTGTGTGCACACGCTCTTTTCTCTGCTCCCTGCTTGCTTGCACTTTCTGGTCCTTTTATCTTCTTTTTATCTCTTAACCAAAACTACAGAAAGTTGGATTTAGTTATTTGATTTATTTTCTTTTATTTCTTTTTAAATATTTTTTTTAATT
>NW_015152454.1:4270-8464 GCF_000732505.1 Cyprinodon variegatus
ATTCATCCGACCTGAACGTCATTAATGCCTGGATGTGCCATAAATTTCTTCAACTGAATAAAAACAAAACTGAAGTAATAATCTTTGGACCAATAGAGGAGAGATCTAAAGTTAGCACACAGCTTCAGTCGCTTCAGCTAGTAACCACTGATCAGGCCCGAAATCTAGGTGTAGTACTGGATTCAAACTTGAACCTCCAAAACTGATCCATGCTTTAATTTTTAGTCGAATTGATTACTGCAACTGTGTTTTCACAGGTCTGCCTAAAAGTGGATCAGACAGCTGCAGCTGATCCAGAAAGCTGCTGTCTGTGTCCTCACTAAGACTAAGAAAGTAGAGCACATCACCCCAGTTCTAAAGTCCTTACACTGGCTCCCTGTATCTCAGAGAATAGACTTTAAAATACTTCTGTTAGTCTATAAATCTCTGAATGGCTTAGCACCTAAATAGATCACAGACTTGATATCAGTGTATCAACCCTCCAGACCACTCAGGCCGTCTGGCTCTAGCCTGCTCTGCATACCTAGAACCAGAACTAAACATGGAGAAGCACCATTTAGTTTCTATGCTCCACTTATCTGGAACAAACTTCCAGAAAACTGTAAAAGTGTGGAAATCCTGAGTTCCTTTAAATCAAGACTAAGAACACATTTGTTTAGGATTGCCTTGTTCTAGTTAAACAGTTCAACTAAAACACCATTAGTTAATTTTTTAATGTTCTTTCTTGTATCTGCATTTTTTTTTTGTTATTTATTTATTTTTTCTTCTATTTGCTCTGATGCTGTTTTATTTTTCCTATATTTCAATCATGTTAAGGCACTTTGCATTGTCTTTGTACTGAATTGTGCTATATAAATAAATTCGCTTTGCCTTGCTGCTGAAATTAAGTGAAAAGAAATAAACATCTTAGAAGGTTTTTTATCACCAGGTTCATTATTGTTTGGTTGGGATGGATCTGGAGGGTTTGGTGTTTGATTCTGGTTCCCATCTATAAAAATGAGTTGAAACACTGTGACCTTAACACCTTCCTTCATTTTTGAAGTTAAATGTTTTTTTTTTATGGAATCTGAAGATAAAATCCTGTATAAAAGATGCTACATTATTAAAAATTATCTCAAGATTTAAAATCACTTTTTTTTGCTACTATTTATCTTATAATCCTAGTTTGACCCTGTTGCCTCTGAGAAAAAAATGAGAGGTTTTGACTCTCAGGGACTTCCTGCTAGAATGCTCAAATAAGGGATGACTCCAGGCCGTTGGACATTACTTTGTGTGAAATAGTGAAATTATGTCTCCATCATCATTCTCAGACCTGCTTGTTGTTACTTTAATTTCATTGATCTTGAGTTTTCCTTTTGAACCTGAATTATTTATTTCAGTAAAATAGGAAAAGTTTGGTTTATCATAATCGTTGCTCTTTAAGCTTTCTTTGTGAATATGGACATTTGATAAACTCCTAAATGTATCCCCTAAATAGCTCCAATTTAGCCTCACTGTACTGAGAAACAGCATAGCTTTCTATGCTGTGCTTGGAAGGCAAAGATTAAATGATAGAAAAGTGGAGGGCATTAGAAAAAACGTTTGTAACATGATAGAAAAAGACATGCTAGCAATTAGAATGGTAGCTGGGAAGGTTTTGTGCTCATACATTTCATGCAGCCAAGTTTTAATCTTCCTATGTCTGCAATTAAATCATAAAGCATTATAAATGATTAATTATTAGTTTAATTATAAAAAGTTAATTAAATTAGTATTTAATAAAGCAGTTACTATTAATTGTTGAAATATTATTTACCGTTTTTCTAACCCAGCTTATTTAGTGCCTCATGTTACAGTAAGATCATCAAAAAAGTGAATATTCAGTTTTTAAGAAAATGAACAATTATTCGTTAGTCGATCAACATTAGAAATATTCATTCATTAATACCTTGCATTCCTATAAACAATAATTCATCAGTAAACATGTTAGTTTAGAGGCTAGAATGCAAAGTACTAAATAAAAAAGAAAAAAAATTACTGTAAACTGCCCTTTGAACATATTGTCTACTGCTGTAATATTTAAATGGGGAGTTGGAGCTGCATGTGTTAACAAGCCCCCCAACTCAACATGTTTCTAAAACCATGTTTCTCGAAATAGTCATAGATGTTCAGCCTGAATGAGACCAGGAACAAAAACAAAGATCAGAATGAAATGAACCCATCAGATCCTCCACTGATCTGAGGTCTGTCCTCAGGTCTGCAGTTCTGCTCTGGTTCTCCTTGGTTCTCCCTGAATGGTTCTAGTGCTGAATTCTGATCCTGCTCTATAAAACAATCACTGCGTTGTAGGTTTTCACTTTACTAACTTTGAACTGGGTGAATACTTCTTTTTAACACCAAACAATAGTAAATGTACACTTACCAGCTACTATGTTGTTATCAGTCGGCAATGGATGAACTTCTGTCAATAAGACACCATTAACAGGTGAGTTTTATTTATAATAATTGATCATTTTAATAACTTTCAATTAAATTATTATCCTATTATCTATCGTTTACTTTCCCTCATTAATCTTGAAACTAAATAGTAAATGTCAGGCTATGCTGTCTTTGAGGGTTCAAACAAAGGACCAAACCAGGGAATAAATGATGGATTAGAGACGGTTGATAGAGATAAATTGACATTAAATCCTGTTTAAATTGGTCCTGATTGCATTTTCCGTGACAGTCCTAAAAATTTAGGAGCATTTTTATAACCTGATCAACAAAATCATGTTTCTCTGAACAAGACAGTCTGTTGAACTTTTGGTTCAGGCTGATTTAGACGACTAAAAGAAATCTGCCTGCTTTGAAGGAAAATGTGAAGAAATAAGGGACGACTGCAGAGTGTTGGACGTTACTTTGTGTGAAATAAAGTCTCAGTAACTTTCCTCAGTGCTAGTTGCTGATTCTGTCGCATCCTTATTTTTTCCATTTGATCCTGAACTGTTAATTTCTGTAAAATAGGAAAAGTAAGATTTGTTATAACAGCTATGCTCCTGAAATGCTCTGTTGCTGTTTGTAAAGCCTGCAGAAAAAAGAGGTTGTATGTACATGATTTACTAAGGAGAAAAAAAACAAAAATTACATGTTTGTCTTATCAAGATGATTGTAAATGAATGAGAAACTGGTTGTAATTCAAGACTGACCATAGTTGGTCTGTTAAGGGAACAGCTCTAGACTGATTTAATCTTATTTCTCTGACAGATTTCAGTTTTTTCATTTTAGTGATGAGTGCTAGAGCCATTTCTATTTATCATTAGAATTATCAGACAGCATGGGATTAAATTCCACTGATATGCTGATGATAATCATCTATTTCTCCAAAATTCCCAATGAAGCTAACTCATGACTTAGATTATAGTAATGTCTTGAAGACATAAAACCTTAAAGCTTCCACCTTTGAATGCAGACCAGTGTTGTTTTCATCAGGGATGACGAAATAATTTTGTTGACGTTCCTTTTTTCATGACAATATCGAAAATTTACAAGCTAAACGTGGATCATTGTTGATGAAAACTTAGAGAGTTATGAGAGTGAGTTTTAGTCAACGAGACGAGACTAAATAAAAATGAGTGGATAAAAATATAACGTAACATAAAGTATAACGTAACATAAACTGCATCATTGTGCTGTAATCCGCTAAGCAGTATCAACCGTGCTGCTGAGTCATGTTTGGTCATTCTGCATGACCACAGATGGACCGTGATCATCCTCTGCCAAGCATACCAAAATCCCTATGTCTAACTTTTAAGATTTTATTCATTCCATTTCAAAGGAGATTATGCTAAACCTTATTTCATTTATACCAAAAAGATTCCTGAAATGATATCCAAAGCAAATAATACATTGCATACTGTTTATTTTTGGATAAAGAGCCAGGTAAAAAGGTACATAGATCTTTGAATCATTTTCTCTCATTGTTCTTATTTCTATCTATTTAAATATGATGCAAATGATTCCTTGAATTTTCATTAAAACATTTCCTTTAAATATTTCAACATCTTAGTTAGCATATTCATTCAATTTAGGTCTTAATTGCCATGGCATTACAAGGCAATTATGTAGGTTCTCTTTGTATTTTTTTCAGAGATGGCAAAAGTACTCACTTTCCGTACTTGAGTAAAAGTACAGATACTTGTGTTAAAAAATACTCTGGTAAAAGTGGAAGTACTG
>NW_015152454.1:8941-14599 GCF_000732505.1 Cyprinodon variegatus
AAGTAAAAATATCAGAAAAATCTACTTGAGTACAGTAACGAAGTATTTGTACTTTGTTACTTCCCATCTCTGATTTTTTTTAGATCAAAACCCTGTGAATTTAAATATAAATCAGTATAAATTTTTGAGTGCGATTAAACATTATACCAACGTATTGCATACAGTGATAATATATTCATGGGCTCATGCTCGGTGGAGGATACTTCATTACTATAAAGATCCTTGAATTAGAATATAAAGAAATAAGGGAAGACTCCAAACTTTTGCTCATTAAATTCTTTTGTAAGCTTGTACTAATCACTCTCACTCAATGCTGCACTTCCTCAGGTTCCTCTCAGTCACAGTCAGCACCATCGTCAGCTCCAGGTGCTGCCACTAATTATCTCCAAGTCATTTTAACTGTCTCTCTGCCTTTATATACCTGCCTCACTCTCCCCTTGCTGCCAGAACGGAATTTAATCACCATGTCTCATCAGAAGGTTTTTTGCTCTGCCTGTTCCTGTAGTTCAACCTTATTGGAAACGATGCAGCTTCCAGCTACGTCCTATCATTGGTGCTGTTCAAAGCCTCGTCTGATTTTCTAGCAGCTCTAAGCTGCATCCTCTTCACACAAGCCAAAACTTTGGTGTAAAAAAAAATGGATGGTTGATTGTTAGTCAATCAATTAGGTCAATCAACATTTGAAAAATAGAAAAAAAATGAATGCCTTGCCTTCGATAATAACTTCGATAACACGATAACTCATCAGTTTAGAGGCTAAAAAGTTGAGCCTGAGTTGTTTTACAGATGTTTTCTTTCAGCTTTGTTAAGATATCAGTAATAAATTTGTTGCTGAAGTTTTCACATAAACTGAAAGATTTACTTGAATGTCACTGATTGTGGTCATTTATCTAACCAAAATTAAAATGGCTTTGGGATTAATTTTGATCATTTATTCAAACAACTGTGAATTCAAGTAAGACCACAGAATGAAATTGAAGGAGCAACCTGAAACACAACAATGAAACTTTGCATTACAACTTTTTAGCTTAACCTGCAGTCTGACTGGATCCTGGTTCCTCTTTGTTTGTTTGCTTTAATTAATCAATGGGGAGCTGGAGCTGTATCTGTTCAAAGGCCCTCAGCCCCCAATATGTTTCTAAAACAATGTTTCTCCAAATAATTACAATAGTTTTAACCTGAATAAGAACAGGAACTAAAACAAACAGACCAGCTTTGGGGTATTCAGGACTTTAGTTTTTTTTAGGGATCAGGTGAAATTAATCTGCTAACTCGCCCCTAACTTAAGTTAGCCCAAAATATATTTCTTAAGTTTTTTGATTTCCTCCATCTGTAAACCTCAGTTATGAGATATAATAAAACTAACCTAAACTATTAGTGGTTGAAAAGATAAAAGATTTGATAAGCACTTCAGGCCCAGTCTGGATTTAAACCTTTTCCCACATGGCAGGAAGGAAAACTCTACTTTCTAAAGAAATCTTTATCAGTCTGATGGTATCTGAGCTGTATGGTAACAGTTTAACGTCATATCCTGATAGTTTGAAATGTAGCACAAAAAACTTCTCATTGTGTCATATGAGAGATATGTGGCTAAACTTTTATTGAGTGCAATTATTGACAGTGTTGAAAATAATCTATTCTCGGAGATCAATGAATACATATGAAAACAGCATGAAATCGGATGAAGCATAATGAGTATTTGCTCTTCATGATCCTGCAGTAAAAGACATGCCATCACAGACACCTCAGTTCAAATGAGGAACAGACTCAGGATAACTTCAGAATATCCTGCTACCGATCAGATTAACCAAGGGGTTTATTTGTCTCTGGGTAACAGCCATCTGGCTTTCTGAAACTGAAAATCCAGAGTTTGAAAGGATTTATCCCCAAACTTATTCCATCGTCTAACTTTTCCCACTTTGTGAAATGGTGCCCAGATCATACACTGATCTGCGATGTTTTCTTCAGGTCTGGAATTTTGGTCTGGTTCTCTTTGCTTCCACCTGAATAGTTACTTTGCTTAATTATGATTATACTGCATTATTTAAAAAAAAAAGAATCACTGTGTTGTTTATTTTAAACACCAAACAAAGGTAAATGTACTCTTACCAGTCATCTCTGTACTCAGCAGTGGGGCATTTTCAGTGAAAAAGACACCATCTATTAGTGGCAAAAAACAGAGCCATGTGAGGTTTAATACAAGATTTCAGAGTTTCAGGTTGTGTGGAAGTGTGTAGAGGACCCAAATGCAGAGATGGAAGCTGTGGAGGTTTCTTGCAGATTAAATAGGGAGTGGTGGCAAGAGATGAATAAATATAGAAATAACATATTAAGTAATGGAGGAAGCAGAACAAAGCAGAACGCAGGGGTTAGGAAAGGTATGAAGAGGATTCAAACAATAACTGCAGAGGAGGAGTATCAATGCCAAACACAACAACAAATGGAGTAATAAACTGATTGGGAGCAGGTGTGGATAGAAGGGTTTAGAAGGGAGGTAGGGGCGAGGGGGCTGACAAAAGGGGGCAACAGAGAGTAAACAAGAATTAAATAAGAAGTGAAATACCACCAGAAAACAGCTAGAATGACACAAAATGGATATTAAACCTAGAAAACACAGAATGCCATAAATCAAACAGTCACTGAAAACTCAAAAAGAAAACTTAAATAGACCCAAAAAGTCCAGAAAGGGCAGAATCATGACACTGCACTTTTGAACTAAACCATGAAGATGTTGATATTTATGATAATTACAATATTTTATGAAACTAAATTCTACATTTCTCCAGTTGTGCTGTTGTTGAGAGTGCAACAAAAGAAAAGGGAATGAACAATAGATTTGAGATTGATAGGAATAAAGTGCCTTCAAATCCTACTTAAAGTGGTTCTCATTGCATGTTCAATGTCATTTCGTGAGGTTAGAAGCCTTTTTATGCCTGGATCTCTGAAAAAAATCTGCTTTGTTATTGGTTAAGGCTGCTTTAGACAGAGACAAAGAGCTCTGCCTTCTTTGAACTAAAATATGAAGAAATAAGGGATGACTCCAGACATTTGAACAATACTTTGTGTAAATTCGGGAAAAAAATAAAACTGATTGTTATTATAACAGCTGTTTCTTTAAAAAATACAATCAAAATTTAAAAACCTGCAGTAAAAAGCTTTTTCTGTTAATGTTTTAATTAAGGAGAAGAAAGCACAATATAAAAATTAAGCTAAAGGTTTTGGTAAAATGACTGTCAACACACAGGAAAATGAGAAAATATCATTAAATACTCTGTGACCTCAGAAAAAAAATTTAGTCTCCACGCTGTGTTTGTGTGGTCGACTAAACGAGAATGAGAGACAATTTATTGGTTAAAATCGAAAGGAAAATAATCATCATACTTACCAGCTATAGCGCTTTTGTCAGGAAATGGCTTTACAGTTAATGTCAAACATAATAAGATATGTGCTTTTATTTCAGCTTTAATCATTTCTATTGCAATTATGAATGAATGCAGCCTGAAAGGCCATCAGAAATGCTATATTTATTAAATGCTGCAATTGAGGATTTTGTTGTCCTAAATGTTGGGCAGCAGATAAACTGACTTACCTTTTCTAGCCTCAACATCATCTCCATCTAGGTTAGAGATAAAGATAATAGATTTTCAGTTGTAGATCAGCAGATCAGTTGTAGATCATTCCTCTTAATGCAGTATGAAGTCCAGCTTGCAAAGATGTAGATTTTTGGACCCATGTTCTGGTCTGATAAAAATGATTTCACCATAATCATCACTGATAGAAATCTGAGGAAAAAGGAAGCTAGTAGAGAACACCATCCCAGCTGTAAAGTAAGGTGGTGATGTGGGGTGTTTTGCTGCAGGAAGGGACTGATGCTTTTCAGAAAATAGATGACAGCATGATAAATAAATCTAGTTTTAACAAAATGATACGATTGCTCAGACATTATGTATCATCTTTTCTTATTTACTTATTATTTAAGGTGTAACCAAACAATCAATATCACGAATAAAATAAACAATATTTATGAGAACAATGTTTTACTTACTAGTTGGTTTGTCTTTATTTAATGTTATGTTATATTTTCAAGGTCAGTTATATGAGTACTGAAAACATATACAGATGATTTAGTAACTTACTCTTTTGTCTCAACCTTTGGAAATATCCTGCAACGGATGCAAAAACATTAGTTTTAGATAATCTATGTCTGTCGTATAGTTCATGTTTAACTTATACAAACTAAAACCTAATCATAGCTTGTTGAGAGAGGAGAATCTTATAAACATGCTGTTTATATAACCACACTTCCTAGAAACACTCAGACCAAAAAAAAAAAGTTCATTACAAATATAATGTGTTGGTGTTCTCTCACCTTTTCTGTAAACAAAAATAGAAGCAGCTCCAATTGCAGCTACAATCAGGAGAACAATCACAACCGGTATAACTGCTGTTGACCCTGGATTCTCTGAAATAAAATATTTAATCATTAAAACTATAAACTGTCAAAGGGTATGACTTTTAAACCACAGTGGTGGCAGCATCATACTCAGTGGAAGCTTCTCTTCAGAGGTAGAAGAAGGAAACATCAAGGGCTGTATAAGACCTGAGACTGAGGTGGATATGGGAGATAACCCTAAACATGCATGGTTTAGATAAAATCATAGTGATGTGTTTAAATTGCCTAGTCAACGTCCAGACCAAATGTACACAGCAGGAAGATATGTCCAAAAATTTAACAATTGTATTTTTTCCCTATTCTTTTAAACATTTTTTTTTTTATCTTGTATGCTTGTATTTCCATTTCTACTCGTCCACCTATAGTGCTTTGAAAAGTATTCATATCCCTTTCAAATTTCTTCTGTTTTTGCGCCACTCTCTCTCTCTCTGAAATGTTTTAGATAAATGAACAAATTTTAATGAAACATCACTAGAGGAAAAACGGTTTTGGAATGAGGATTCAATTTATTAAGTGAACAAAAGTCGTATTCACCTGCCTTGAAATGAGAAAGTAATTATCCTCCCTGTTAAATTATGAATTAACTGAGTAAATATATTATGGCTTCAGTCTTAATATCTCGGACCTGATTACTACTGGACCTTTAGTGTTGGGATCTGGGGATGTACCACCTTCCTCCAGCAGAGTGCGCCGTGGGTCTCCTGGGGCTGGAGCCCTCCAGCACACATGAGACGCATCTACTCATCAGGAGACCTTCCCCTTATAAGCAGCTGCCAGACCTTCCTTCGACGCCGCAGTGTTGACCTTAGTTTGGTTAGCAACCTGAGCCACTGATACCTGAAAGAATCTTAGTTGTCTCAAGTGAGAGAACTGATTCTAACTCTCCCCTGTTTTTGCTCACAGGAAACCTGTCTCAAGCCTGAAGCTCTTGGTGAGCTTAACCTGCCTTCCAGCCCTGGTGAGCCAAACCTGAAGATTCCTATTTGGATTTCCCCTGTTGCTCTCTGTGAAGAGCTGGAAACTTTGATCAAGGTCTGCCCTCAGAGTCAGAAGCTAGACGCTGCAGCTGCTTGTGTACCGTATTTTCACGACCATAAGGCGCACCGGACTAAAAGGCGCACTCTCAGCAATGTGTCCCATTTCTGTATTTAACACACACATAAGGCGCACCGGACTATAGGGCGCGTTTTTTATATACAGGTACA
>NW_015152454.1:16399-18114 GCF_000732505.1 Cyprinodon variegatus
CGGTTCCCTGTCTCACAAGAGAAGTCTGTACCCCGTCAAGGTAGAATCAGAATTATCTAAGGACTCATTAATCATCTGCCTGCCAGCTAATCAAACTATCATCTCTGCAGACTTCAGTGAACCCAACCCGGACCTGTTCCTGATCCAGTTCATGATTTTGTGTGTCAACATCGTTAATAAACTCTGTTAAACTTTTACCCAGCCTCCGTTGTGTTCTGCATGTGGGTTTGATATTAAACCAATCATGACATATAGACACTACAAATCAATAAAAAAGAACTTGTCAGACAGCATAAAGTAGATCAAAAAATCTGAAAAAAAAAACACATAAGAACCCATTAAAAAGAAAATGAAAACAGACAGGAAGCAAAGACACTTTTGTAACTTTCTATCGTTTACCAGACACTTACCCTGAATTTTTAGATAAGTTCTCAGAGTTCCTATCTGATTCAGTGTTAACTACTAACAAGGTGATAATGGTGCAGTTTTAACAGCCATTGAATGTGATAGCCTATATTCACCCTTTAATACCATCTTAGACTTAATTGTTTTAGTTCAAAATGTGTATAGTCCCACACATTCTCATCTTCATACTTCGGACCTTGTGTTGACATATGGCATTAAATGTGAAGAAATAACAGTATTTCCTCACAACCCTGTCCTGTCTGATCAGTTTTTAATAACCTTCAGGATCGCTTTAACAAAGTTCTCCTCCCCAAAAGAAAGGTTCACTTTAGCAGATTATTATTAGATATTGCAGTTTTAAATATACATTTTAAAGAATTTGTTTCACTTTCTCTCTCCTCTGTGTTGCTGAACAATACTGCAGAGGGCAAACATTTTATATATTCCCCTTCACAAATTAAATATTTTGTGAATGGGGTTGCTAGTTCACTTTGTTTGCCATTGCCTTAGAAAATGCAGCTCCATTGAAAAAAATAAACAACTTTAGAATAGAAAGCTGGGTCCCTGATTTAATGCAGAGCTACACACTGAGGCAAATTGCTAGGGAACTGGAGAGAAAATAGTGCTCTACATGCTTACAGCAATCCTACATAGGCTGGATAAATGGTTTACTGCTGTATAAAATGACCCTTCATGAAGCAAGAGCACCATATATTTTTACACATTATTAGAGGAGAATAAGAATAATCCTAGGTTCCTTTTTAATACAGTTGCCAAACTCACCCAGAGCCATAGCTCTGTTCAACTGTCCATCCCATCTGCTCTTGGCAGTAATAATTTTATGGGATTCTTTATTAAGAAGATTAATTGTATTAAAAATAAGATCATTTGTACATGTCTTAATATGATTGTTTTTACTACAGAAGGTAAGGCATCATGTGAGGAAAGTATAAAATCTGAACCAGGTTTAGACTGTTTTAAACCAGTTTAATTTTCAGAGTTAGCAAAACTATTGTCTTTATCTAAGCCTTCAACTTGTATGTTAGATCCAGTTTCAACCAAGTTATTTAAGGAAGTATTCCCTTTGATCTCCTCCTCCATTTTAGATGTGATTAACATATCTCTCACTGCATGAAAAGTGGGATTTTCGTCAATATGCGGCACTGTAGATTGTCGTGGAACTTCAGGTTAGCGGCAGTTTACGGCAATTTACAGGCTTCGCCGAAAACTCCCGTAAATTGTCAGAAATTGACGTGGACTTTCTTAGGCAGTGTTCCCCCATGCCTCCCCCCCATGGAATTCTAGGGGAG
>NW_015152454.1:20889-23863 GCF_000732505.1 Cyprinodon variegatus
GGTTTGCTGCATTCATATGCTAATTAGGGCCATTAGTACAGCTGATCGCTCTCCACATACGTCAGAGTCTATATTATTAGTTAGAAAAAACAAGGATGTCTTTTTATGCCATTGTTCTAAGACAGAGAAGCAGAGACCCACAGTTATGAAATACTGGTGTTAGTTTTGTGATGACAGATTCTCTAAAAATACTTTCATGACTTGCAGCTTTTGTATGTGTGTGTCGGTGTGTGTGTGGATCAGAGCAAATTGCTGTTCTTTGAATAAGGTGATGTCGATGTTTCCTGTAGTCTTCTCTTGTTAAATACTTTGTAAAAGAACCAATTGTTAAATATGGAACTTAAGTCCCCCTGATAGCTGCTGCGCCTCGGAACTTCCCTTCCGGTTCTTTTCCTCGGAGCAAGTTATTTACTACTCTTAACTCAAACTGGGTAAAACCAAATAAAAAATGACTATTAACCATGAGTAAAAAAGTAACAGTTTATTCCAGGTCAGGTCGTTACAGGACAGAGAAATTGGTTGGTGTTAGCACAGCAGTGGGCTCAAAAAACCTCAGCGAGCATCCGGCAAAGATTGAGCCCTGAGCAAGGTCATCTCCTCTGTCTTATACCTCATGAATCCATGTTTTGCATCAGGTGGATGCTTAGCTGTCCGTATCAAAAACTGACACGCCATCCATGCCATGACCTTTATGCATCTTGCCTCTATGCCCCAGGATTACAGATAGCTCTCCTCTATCAGTCTGGCTCCAAGATGTTTCCTTGTCCTGTGTATCTTTAAAAGACAAGAAGGCTGTCCTATTTAGATTACCTCCGTACACACAGTGACATCCCCCATGTGAAGGAATGCCTTCTACTCTGTCTAATCTGGCTAACAGAGTAACAATGCACCTGATTTATAAAGAATAAACCTAACATCATCAAAGCACTGAAACAGCGCTGGTGAAAGTCACTAATGATATTCTCCGGGCCTGAGATAATCGACTTGTACCTGTACTTGTCCTGTTAGATGTCAGTGCTCCATTTGATGCAGTTGATAAGGGAACAGCACTAGGCTGGTTTAAATATTTTTATCTAAAGATTTGTTCATGTTAATGATACATCTTCTACATGCTCCAGTGTTATCTGTACAGTACCAAAGGGATCAGTGCTAGTGCCAAATGTCTTTACTATATTTAGTTCCAATCGATAAAATTATTATAGTGCATGAGATTAATTTCTACTGTAATGTTGATAATATTCAACTATATCTTTCCATGAATCCAGATGAAGCTAACCCATTACATAGACTACAAGCATGTCTGGAAGACATAACAACCTGGGTGACTTTTACATTTCTGCTTCTGAATACAGACAAAACAGAAGTTCTAGTCTTTGGACCAGTGTCTATACAAAAAAAAGCTGATTGGACAGTCACTTTATCTGGATGGGATTAAATTGATACAATAAATAAAGTAAAAATCTTGGTGCTATCTTTGATCAGGACCTGTCGGTTCTGTCATTTAAATCCCATTTTAAAAAGGTTTCTAAAATTTCCTTTTATCATCTTTTGAATATTGCAAAAAATAATAAATATGTTATCCAGCGCTGATGCTGAGAATCTAGTTCATGCATTTGTACGTCACGGCTGGACTATTGTAATTCTTTACTATCAGGAAGTCCACAAACTGTAGTTAAAAGCCACAGCTGATCCAAAATGCTGCCGCCATTGTTGAAATATTTGTGAAAATTAAAAAGAGAGATCACATTTTACCTATCCTAGCTTCTCTTCATTGGCTTTCTCTGGAGAAAGGCAATTCTAGAATAGAAATTATAATTCTCCTTCTCACATATAAAGCCCTAAATGACCAAGCTGTGTTTTATATCAGAGATCTGATTGTACCTTCGCTCTCTCAATCTGTTGGTTCACTAGTGGTTCCTAGAATTTCTAAAAGTAGAATGAGAAGCAGATCTCTCCTGTGGAACCAGCTACCAGTTTTAGTCCGTGAGGCAGACACCCTGTCTACTTTTAAGGCCAGGCTTAAAACTTTCCTTTATGATAAAGCTTAGAGTGGCCCAGGTTGTCCTCAGTTATTTCTATAGTTATGCCGTTATAGGCTTAGACTTCTCAAGGACATAGGGACCTTTTTCCATAATTCTGCTTAATTTCATCTCTATTCTCACATTTCACATTATTTGTTAGTTCAACCTCTAACTTTATGCCATCTCTGCTTTTTCTCATCTTAGTAGCTTCATCTGGTCTCTTCCTGTGCGGCTGTGGCACCATCCTGGTGAGACATGTCGGCTTGGTTGTTGCCATTAAAGCCTTTTTTTTATACTGTAGAGCTTGGCATGTTTTTCAGTGTAGTCTGTTTTTCTTACTGTGACCAACTGGATGTGTTCTTTTCATCCTCTGACATGGGAGCTGGCTCGGAGCTCGTCTGGCTGAGTTTCCTGGAAGGGGCTGCCTGTGAAGCTGGTTGACCTTTACATTTAACATCTGTTTCTTTCTGTGTGTCTGCTTCCACTATGTCTCCTTTAACCCTAGTCAGCATTGGCAGATGGTCACTCACACTGAGCTTTGGTCTGCTGAATGTTTACTTTTTTTCCCTCTTCAATGTCGCTACATACACAAGCTCTGTGTGAGAGATTGCTGTAAAAGCAATGATTCAATGCAATCAGGTGGATTTCCTTAGAAAGAAAACTTTGAAGTAATCTGACTGTATGATCTGGTTGAATTGTCTCTTTAAAGGGCCATGAGATTATGTGTTGTGAATAGGCAATATATAAACCAACTACATTGAATTGAAATTGAATAGGAATGTTTTCCTCTCACCTCTGATAAAGGGGTTTTCCACTGGTTCACTGGAGCTGCTGCTGACAGGGTTTACCAACTCACAGAAAAAGGAGCTTTCCTTATTCTCCTGAGGAATAAATAGAAAACAGCTCTAAACCAAACCATGAAGGTTCTACTGAGTTCTTCCAGGGTTTCTCAT
>NW_015152454.1:24048-39432 GCF_000732505.1 Cyprinodon variegatus
GTGACTTGGGCTTCACAGGTGAGACTCCAGGCATCCTTCTCATGGTTGTACTTTATGGACACTGTGGGTTTTGGGACCGGTTCTGACAGAAACAGGAACAGACTATCTCAACTTGATTCAGGTTAAAACCTAACAAACCTCAGTCAAACCTGCTGAACTCACTGATAACCTGGAGTTCCTTGTTCTCCAGAATTCTGTTGTTGATCTCAGGTGTGTAGCTGCCGCTGTCCTCTAGAGTCAAACTGTTGATTGTCAAATTTCCACTATTTTTATCAAAGTCACAACGACCTGGAAGAAGAATATGCAGATCACATTCTTGGGATTTAAAACATTTTCTGGTCAACAAGTCAACTTACCATGAAAAGTTCTGTAACAAAAAATATCCAGCCCAAACCACTCCAAGGCGAAGTCTGATTTGTGATTCCATATTGCGCTCTTGATGGGCTCTGCAATCTGACCTGGATTCAGAATAATTGAGCCACCGAGTTTTCCATAGATCAGATCAGCTGTGAATGAAAAAAATCTTTTTAATTATTTCATGTGAACTTCTGTTTCTGATCAGCTGCAATGTTTAGCCCTTTCTATCAAATCTGCTTTTTACATCTAATTTAGTTTTATGTTTGCCTATACACTGATAAAGAAAGCCTTTGATAAAGGTTCTGATGAACAATAAATCACGACATCAAATCAACTC
This sequence comes from Cyprinodon variegatus, assembly GCF_000732505.1. Taxonomy (NCBI): domain Eukaryota; kingdom Metazoa; phylum Chordata; class Actinopteri; order Cyprinodontiformes; family Cyprinodontidae; genus Cyprinodon; species Cyprinodon variegatus. The sequence goes on from NW_015152454.1 coordinate 24,743, forward strand.
AAATTAAGAAGGGAATAAATATTTTATTTTTAAACTAAATATCAACTGCTGATTAACTCAAAACCTTGAACATGTTGTTATGAGTGGATTCATTTTTTCATGGTTTTGGTTCTGTTTAAATTTTCTTTTTGAGGTTTTCAGTTTTACTTTGATCCTTGTTTTTCTTTGTTTTTTTAGTTTTATTGGTTTAATTCCTATCTTGTGGTGTTTTCTGGGTGTTTGAGTTCTTAGGTATTTCTTGTTTGCCCTCTGTTGCCCTGTAGTGTCAGTCTCCTCCTAGCTCCCTGCTAGACTCGCCTGGACCGGACCAGGCATTCAAACCTAGGCACCAGCTCCTGGGCTGGTCCACGTCGGAACCAGCTGGGGACAGAGCAACCGAACCCGACCTGGTGACGGTACGCTTCCCCCCAACTGCCTTACCATGCTTCCCCCCGCCTACCTTATCTGCCCAGTAAGGCAGGCGGAGAGAAGCAGGGGGCTGCAGCTACCGTCACCGGGTCGGGTTCGGTCACTCCGTCCCCCGCTGACTCCCTCCCCCCTTCCACCAGAGTTCCCAGATCCGTACATTTTTTTAGGAATGAAAAGAAGGACATGTCTGGGAAAAAGAGGGCGTCTGGTCACCCTACTGTGTTCACACCTGCTCCCAATCTGCTGATCAGCATGGTCTTTGTTTCTTTCTCCCATATATGCACCTCCTGCTCAATCACTGTTGCTGGTTTGTCATCCTTTCTTTGCCCCATTGTTGTGAGTTTTCCTGGCTCTCAATTTTTGTGGACTTAGTGGATTTATGTTTTTGGATTTTTTATTCTGTTAGCCTTTTTTGTTATGAAATCTTATACAAGCCACTTCATTCAAACCTCCACATCACCATGACAAATTTACTTTTTCTCTGTTCCAAAGAATCATTTTAAAACAACCAATCATCTTATTTAACCACCTAGTGTAAATCCCAGTGGAGTCATAGATTCATATATAAGGGGTCGGATTTTAGGAAATTCTGTGCCCTCCTGCATTTTACACCTTAACCTAACATCAATCTATTTTCCGTCACACGTATACAAAGCGGGGTCGCGAGAAATACTGTTGCCTATCTCCAGCTGTCTACGGGTAAGAGGTGGGGACCTTGACTTAACAGATTTAAATTATTTTATTGTTTTGTTTCCAAACCACTTAAAATGTTAAAGAAATAAATTCAATATTTTATTCATGTTTGTGAAACCCAAGACGTCTTTTCAGATTGGTATCTTATTTTTCACCAAATTTTTCATGTCCAAAATTATTTAAAAAAGGCAATTTTTTACTAAAATTATACAAAATATAGGTATACCTAAATCTAAAAAAGCTTTTATCAAATATATGATTTTAAAAATAAAAATGCTCACGTCACCGCTAGCTACGCAATTTGATTAAACAATGTGGAAATGTATTATAGGATAATGTCAATTACTGGCTTTACTCAAGAATCCCAAACTTGCCTGAATTTACGAAGAGTTCTCCATCAGAGATCATCTTTGGAACTCGGAGAAACAATATACATTTTTGAAATGTGCAGGTCCTTCTCAAAATATTTATAATTATTTTCCATAATGTAATGATAAAACTTGAACATTCATATATTTTAGATTCATTGCACACTAACTGAAATATTCCAGGTCTTTTATTGTCTTAATACAGATGATTTTGGCATACAGCTCATGAAAACCCAAAATTCCTATCTCAAAAAATTAGCATATCATGAAAAAGGTCTCTGAAAGAGCTATGCACCTAATCATCTGAATCAACAAATTAACTTGAACCACCTACAAAAGAGTCCGTAGGCCCTTAAAACTCCTGGCCTGGTTCATCACTCAAAACCCCAATCGTAGGTAAGACTGCCGACCTGACTGTTGTCCAGAAGGCCATCACTGACACCCTCAAGCAAGAGGGTATGACACAAAAAGAAATTTCTGAATGAATAGGCTTTTCCCAGAGTGCTGTATCAAGGCACCTCAGTGGGAAGTCTGTGGGATGGAAAAAATGTAGCAGAAAACGTTGCATAATGAGAAGACATGACCGGACCCTGAGGAAAATTGTGAAGAAGGGCCGATTCCAGACCTTGGGGGACCTGTGGACGCAGTGGACTGAGTCTGGAGTGGAAACATCCAGCGTGCACAGGCATGTGCAGGAAATGAGCTACAGGTGCCACATTCCCCAGGTGAAGCTACTTCTGTACCAGAAACAGCAGCAGAGGTGCCTGACCTGGGCTACAGAGAAGCAACACTGGACTGTTACTCAGTTTTGGATGTCATTTGGGATTTTAAGGTGCTAGAGTCTGGAAGAAGACTGGGGAGAAGGAAATGCCAGAATGCCAGAAGTCCAGTGTCAAGTACCCACAGTCAGTGATGGTCTGGGGTTCCATGTCAGCTGCTGGTGTTGGTCCATTGTGTTTTATCAAGGGCAGGGTCAATGCAGCTAGCTATCAGGAGATTTTGGAGAACTTCATGCTTCCATCTGCTGAAAAGCTTTATCGAAATGAAAATGTCATTTTTCATCAGGACCTGCCACCTGCTTACAGTGCCAACACCACTGGTAAATTGTTTACTGATCATGGTATCACTGTGCCCAATTGACCTGCCAACTTTCCTGACCTGAACCTTATAGAGAATCTTTGGTATATTGTGAAGAGAATATGCTGATGAAGATTCTCTGTCATCCAGGTCATAGTCATTCCGTAAAAGTAAAAAAAAACAATCCACTAGACTTGGTTTCCAAGATTTGAAGACGTTTCGTTACCTCTCTAGGAAGCTTTCTCCAAATGTCCAGACATTTGAATTGAGAAAGCTTTCTGGAGAGGTAGCGAAACGTCTTACAGTATACTGTGCTGTGCACAGACATAACACTATGTTGCCTACTTAACTTATTATGTGCTGTGCCACCGATGCATTTTTGTGACAAGTCTGAAAATAAAGTTTGAAACAAATGCTTAATCACAGCACAGTACTGTGCAGTGTGAGGACATAACTCTGATAACCTACAGTAGACCTATGTAACGTATTCTGCGCGTCGGCTCTGCTGACACAGATCTCAGCAGAGTGTTGCGAGACCGGGCATGATCATTCCACGTCATAAGGGCAACCTCAACCTCAGGTGCTTTGCCCGGGCGCCGTCGTTTTCCGTCTCGCTTTCTCTCGCTTTTTCAAAGCTTTCATGATTAAAAATGTCAGGAATAAACAAAAAAAATTGTTTTTAATTCTTTTTTTTTGAATGACTATGACCTGGAAGCACAGGCGTAACTGTCTGAAGGACTGGTTTGGACATGTCCCCACTAGCTTTGGCCTGGTGCGGATAGTCCCCACCAATAATTACTGCTTTTTTTCCCCCCGTTGCCGCTCATTTACATTAGCCAAAGGTAACAGTTGTGTGCAGCTGTCTGTGTTCGGAGCGTTTTCAGTCAGTGTTTTTTTTTTTCCCTCTCTCCTGCTGCTCTCGTGTCCCGCATTTTGGTGTAACATCATTGGATCTATCGCTTTGAGACATCCGATTTGCGGTCGCATTTCACTGCGTACAAAGTAGCTACGTGATTGGAGGAGAGACACACAGCAGCAGTCAGTGAATATTAACAGACAGATACTTTGATGTTTGAGTGAAAGCTTAGGAGTTGGTGAAAAAAATTAGAGATCATACCACCGAAAAATCTGTTCGTTTGACATGCAGAGTTTTTTTAAGCTAGAAATGGCAACAAATTTTAAGTTTATACAAGTTAGTATTATAATGCAAGAAGCTTGAGAAAACAGTTTGTTCTTCTTTAGTAGTTAAAATTAGCTTAGCTTCTCAGAGGACCATGACTCTCAGTTACAGGTTAAAATGTTTTCTTTACAGAATCAGGCAGTAGAGTTTCTACATAGCTTGAAATTTTCTTTCTGGCATCATTATATTAGTAAAGAGGTTCATAAATCTTTTTAAAACAGAGCACAGAAGGAAGCAGGGAGAATTGCAGATTTAGAGGTGAAACCGATTTACTGGGATATGCAACATGCAATAAGATGTGTCTCCAAGTTTAATAGAAAGTTTACAAGAAAAAAATATGCTAAGCTCAGTCATGCAATTTTGGTCTGCTGAAGGACTTGATGATCAGAGATCATATCATCTTTGGTGTCTGTGATGGAAAGCTCACAGGGAGATTGCTGAGAGAAGTGTAACTGAACTTGGAAACAGCTGTGAAGATGTATTTGGCAAGCAAACTGTCTGCAGCAAGTAAGAACATTTGCTGAACTTTCAATAGGATCTACTTCACAGTTCAGCGGCGGAGCAGTGGCAGTAGGAGCGGTGTCCTGCAAGAAGAAACGGCATGCACAGACGAGGCAGCTGCAGGAGGAAGCAGTTATCAGTTGTAATTGCTGTAAATCACTGCATAAAGTGAGACAATGTCCTGCTTACTGTAAGCAGTGTTTAAATTGCCTAGGAGAGCATCCTTTTCCAAAGCAATGCTTTATGAAGAGGAAAGAAGAAAAGAAGAGGAATCGTGTAAACTTAGATTAAACTGACTTAAGTGACACATTCTTTATTGGGGTTGTGAATATGAGTCGGAAAAAGACGAGTGTGTTGACAGAGATGATAAATAGACAATTCCTTTGTTAATAAATGGAACCACAATTAAGCTCAGATTGGACACAGGTGCAAAGGCGGAGCTCATAAAGGATTTCAGATATGAAATAAATACAAGTAAAATCTCATAACAGAAGTGAAGTCATGTCTAAGAGACTAGATGGGCAATCAATTGAGAGCACTGGAACATGTCAGCTGAATGTGACAGTTAAAGGAACCAAACATAATGTATGTTCTTCTCAGTTGTAAAGGAGAATTGTGAGTCACTTTTAGGTGATAAATCCTGAGAAGAACTGGAACTGGTAAAAAGAGTCTAACATATAAATACTGAATTGAATAAATCTAATATCCCTGTGGAAGCAATGCTTCAGGATTATGAGGTTATCTTTCAAGGATTAGGTGCTATAAAAGATTCAGCTGAGAGAAAGCGTTTAGCCTGTTGTGCATGTTGCACGTCGCATACCAGCATCACTGCGAGAGAGATTGAAAAATTAATTGAACAGAATGATCAGTTTGGGATCATTCAGAAAGTGGAAGAGCCCACAGTGGATGAGCCCACATAGTGCCATTATTGCCACTAGATGGCGATAATGGCATGTGAAAGCATAAAAAAGTCAGTGTCTGTTAAAAAAGTCAGTATCAGTTACTTTTTGGGAGGATTTTCACCTGCTGAACTTTATGACTTGTTCATATGGCAGCTATGAACAAGTTGTAAAGAAAATGTCAAAGTTTGAGTACAAGTTACGAAAGCAGAAAGTGAAACAAAAGTCATAATAAGACAGATCAGCTAAGATTCTACCCTCATTGTCATACAACGATGCAGTAAGGATTCAGGATGATAAAGGATGGAATACTAAAACAACTATTCTGCAGGAAGTAGCTCCATGTTGATTTGGAGTGAAAAACTGAAGATTGACAAGTTCTGAGATGAAATCGTTACTTGACAGCTCCATTAGAGCCTGTTGATGAGTTGAATGAAGATTCTAAGGACTCTCAAATTACTTCTGCAAACGAACCACATTGCAACATGGACAGTAGTGGGGAGAAGATCTACCAGAGTGGTGAAAAAAAACTGATAGACTGAACTTATTTAAAAAAAGAAAAAGAGAAAATTGTATAATCTGATTCATGTTTTAATTGTGGTTTATCAGTCTCATACAATGTATATTGTTATTTTTTAACAGGATTCTTTTGTTTCTTTCTTACTAAAGAAAGGAGGATGTGATTATTGAATTATGTTTAGGTCCACTGGGAGGTGATCATGGCTTTCATGTGAAATTCCATAAAAGCTTTTAAAAATCCACTGGACTTGGTTTTCAAGGTTTGAAGATGTTTCGCTTCCCCTCCAGGAAGCTTTCTCAATTCAAATGTCTTCATAAGGGCAACCTCAACCGCAGGTGCTTTGCCCGGGCGCCGTCGTTTTCCGTCTCGCTTTCTCTCGCTTTTTCAAAGCTTTCATGATTAACCAAAAAAAATGTTTTTAATTCATTTTTTTGGAATGACTATGACCTGGAAGCACAGGCGTAACTGTCTGAAGGACTGGTTTGGACATGTCCCCACTAGCTTTGGCCTGGTGCGGATAGTCCCCACCAATAATTACTGCTTTTTTTATGCATAACATATGTCTTTTTTCCCTGTTCTGTGTATACAAACAGACTTTGATCCAGATTGTTAGTATCACCAAATTTGCTGTATATATTGTGAAGAGCATTTATTAAAAAAAAAAGCCCCAAGCAGCGTTAGATGGCCCTCGCAGCTTAGTGCCGCGAGGCCGATTGTGACCACGGGAGCCAAGCACTGCAGCCTCCCACTTGACCTCTAGACAAGCAGGGGACAACCACAGCTTTTGTCAGTATGGCTTTAACTACAGTTAAATTACAATATCAGGTTCAAATCTTACATTTCGGATAGATCCTCTGGTTACTTCCTTATCTTAATTTGTGGGACTAAAGTGATATCACCAATGAATAAGCACAGCTTAACTAAAACTTTCTGTGTATTAAATGATGTTAGACCAACATGTTATCTTCACCCTGACCTAGTTTCAATGATGAGGTGAAAAATGTCAGAGAGAGACCCTCCCAAGTGAAATTTAATGGCTAAATCCCAAACTGGCCACTTAACACTAACCATAAGAAGTAACCCTCTGTTCGCGCATTCCCATGTAGGGTTCGTGGGACCATCCCTATTTACATACTGGGTAGGACGAGTGGACTGTTCAGCCTGGTCTGCATCAGTCCAGGCTCGGGAAACTAGTAGCCAAGGAAACATGTGTAGTCTATTGTATGTTCCATTGGTTTGCTGCATCTTCATCACAAGTTTGGAAAAAGAAAAGAATCATCCTTAACCCTAATTAGAAGATCCTCTTTGAAATTATTTTGACTGGATAGATTCATTTTTAAGAAAAGGGCAAATGTTTGATGTTATGTTAACCTGTGACAATCCGAGGCCATGGTCTTGAGCCAGAAAAGGGTAGAGTGCCTTCTCCGGGTCAGGGGGGGTGTCCTGCCCCAAGTGGAGGAGTGTAAGTATCTTGGGATCTTGTTCACGAATGAATGAAGAAGGGAGCGGGAGATCGACAGGCGGATTGGTGCAGCGTCTACCGTGAAGCGGGCGCTGTACCGGTCCGTCGTGGTGAAGAGAGAGCTGAGTCAAAAAGCGAAGATCTCGATTTACCAGTCGATCTACGTTCCTACCCTCATCTATGGTCATGAACTCTGGGTCATGACCGAGAGAACGAGATCGCGGATACAAGCGGTCGAAATGGGTTTCCTCCGTAGGGTGGCTGGGCTCTCCCTTAGAGATAGGGTGAGAAGCTTGGTCATCCGGGATGGACTCGGAGTAGAGCCGCTGCTCCTCCACGTCGAGAGGAGCCAGTTGAGGTGGCTTGGGCATCTGTTTAGGATGCCTCCTTGTGCCCCCCTGGTGAGGTGTTCCGGGCACGTCCCACCGGGGCCCCGGGGAAGACCCAGGACACGCTGGAGAGACTATGTTTCTCGGCTGGCCTGGGAACGCCTTGGGGTTCCTCCTGAAGAGCTGGAAGAAGTGGCTGGGGAGAGGGAAGTCTGGGCCTCCCTTCTTAAGCTGCTGCCCCCGCGACCGGACCCCGGATAAGCGGAGGAAAATGGATGGATGGATGGATGGATGGATGTTAACCTGTGCCACAGAGTTACAGCCATGCACATGAGGCATCATTGTGTTACCATAGCAACAACTGCTTTCTTTTTCAGTTGGAAGGAAGAAGGTGTCCCATTCTGGTTTACACTCCCCCACCTTCAATCAAGGTGCAAGTGAAGGTTCACTGGGATTGACACTTGATAGTTAAGGGTTAGGGACCGGTATGGGATTGGGCCTTTATCTAATGGATGGACTGAATAATCCAGGTGTGCCTGACCTCAGTTATCATGGCCAGACACACCTTGACTAATCAGTTCTGCCAGTAAGGAACAACAGCAAGCAAAAGTAATGCCTTAAGTTCATGAGGAATTGGCCATACTATCAAACTTGGTTCAATTTGAATTTCTTAGTAAAAGTTAATGCTTTTCAAAAATCTTGGCGATCACGTAGACTTCGAGGCCTGGTCACGCCCCTTCAACTTGCTCAAAAACTCAATATTTTTGATAACTTTAGATCTCGCATGCCTTAACTGCATACAAACACTAAGTTCAAAACCCCTAAGAGGAGTTTGTTAAAGTTAGACATGAGCAAAAATTTTAAATGGCCAGAAATTGACCTTTGAGCCAAAAAGGACGACTTCCTGTTATCGAGGCCCCTCGAGGTGGTGGATTTTTGATAGTTAAATTTGACATATTTCACTCTGTTGATTTAAATCAAACTAGTTGTCAGTCGCATATTCATAATACGGCCCCTTAGTTTTACTAGTCTATGTATTTTGGTGTTATAACCTACAGTAACAATGTGAATAGAATAACCCAAATATGCATGTCTTTATAAAAACCTATGCTTATCAAACAGAAAAGAAAGAAAATTAGAATATAAATCGTTATCCTCACCTTCGCTTAGTTTGATAAGTAGAAGAACCGCAGAGAGAGGCCAGAGAATGAACATGGTCATAACACGAAGAAAATAGTCTCCAAAAACACAACATTTTCAGCCAATCATACTGCAGATGAACGTTAGCAGTCTGAGATCCTGACTAGGAAGAGACATAATGAAGAAAAAAGGAGGCAAGTCAAAATGTATTTGGAAAGTTGAAAAGGAAAGTAACTTGAAGAGAATCATTGACAGAGTCGTATAGATGAGAGAATTATTGACAGAGATCTGAGTATTGACAGAAGAAGGTGAACTGTTACCTGTGGTATTAAGTACCTTTGAGTAGTGATTCTCAGCAGCACCGTCTGGTGTCATTATATAAGATGGTCAAAGAATCTGGTTTAACACCTTCACTCTTTGACATGTCAGAAAAAATTAGAGACAAATTGGACTAAATAAAAAGTTGTATTGATGTAGTTATCATTCTATATCAATATAATTTGTTTTTTTGTGTGTTTCTTGTCTTTCGTAATTCAAATTTTTACCCATCCAAATGGTCTTCACATATAGAAACTGATTTAATTTTGATAAAATTTTCCTATCATCTAAATAAATCATAAAAAATAATTTTGATTTTCATTAACTGATTTATCCACCCTTTCAATACCTATTCAAAGCGTCCGCAGTCTAAACAAAGTAACAAGGAACATGTAAGAAAACAACAAAATGCATCTGTTCTCTATGATTCTTCTCAAAATTATTTTCACAACTTTGCTTTTTCCTGAAAACAAACCTCCACAAAACAGATATTGAGTTTAATGTTTGAAAAAGGCAAAACAAAACAATGTTTTGGGGAACAAATTTATGGTACATAACCATAAACAAGAGTCGTGGGTTTTTAGGACCAACTGGGTTTAGATATGATTTATGTCTTTTCAAAATGTTTTTGTTTCAGCAGGCATTCTTCCTGTAATCAGTTTCATCTGTGTTCTAGTCAAGTAGCATCTCCATATCATAATGCTGCTACCACTGTGCTTCACCTTTTGAGTTGTGTATTGTTAGTTTTTAACAAAGATTGTCAATTTTTTATTATTATCCTTGCTGAAACCCAGGTAGCCATAGTTCTAACAGCCACTTGACAACTCCACCCATTTTATCTTTTTATATTAGCTTTAATTGACCAAATGAACTGTAGGTTAATAACCTTGAAACAGAAAATCAAATCAAATTATTCCTAAAAAAAAAAAAAAAAGAATTTAAAAATGAAGGAAAACTGTTGCTCATTAACTTTTATTTGAGATTTAGAGGGCAAATGTTGTCTTTATTAATTTAATGAATAGTTAAGCCCTTATTTCTTTCAAAGAAAAATAGATGCAACTACAGATAACTTACGTGCTCTAGATAAATAATTAAAACTTCTCATAACTTAGAAATGTAGAGAATAAAAATATCACAAGTATCTCTGTGGTTTTCAAATACTGACAACGCAAATCAAGGCAAAGTAACTAAACTGAAAGTAACTGAAACCGAATCAGGCCAAACCTCAGCTGCTCATTGAATATTAAAAGTAATTATAAATGATTTTCTTGGCTGACCTGTCAGTTCAGGTGGTTGATAGCTCTGTAAGTGATCCATCCTCTATGTAATACTACTACTAATAAAAAAAAACATGTTTTATCTAAATCATTAAACCGCAATACATAATGCTAAAAACAGCCTAAGACAATCAGTGGAGGTAAGCAGTCTTGATCAGATTTAAACAGTGTCACTATTGCCAATATCTGGTGGGAGTTTGGGACCAAAGCAGGAGAAAGCTCTGCTTCCCAAGGTGACAAGGTTGCAGGAAGCTCAATAAGGTGGATGGAAGATGAAGATCTAAGGGTACAGGAGGGGGTTGCAGCCTGAAGGTAGATCTGAGAGGAATGGAGGAGTACGATTATGGATGACATTGGAAGAAAACAGCACAATTTTGAAATGGATTCTGACGGTGACAGGAAGACAGTGGAGCTCCTTTAGGACTGGAGGGATGTGATGGAAGGAGGACGTTTTGGTAATTAAACAAGCTGCTGAATTCTGGATCAACTGAAGCTTATGGAGAAGTTTCTGGGTAAGACCAAAAAGAAGAGGGTTACAGCAGTTGATGGGGACAAGGAAGAGAACAGAGGCAAGTTAAAGGGAAAAAGAGGGACGAGGACAATGAATATGGTGAAAATAGGCATGAGTGATGTCATCAATGTGGGAGGTGAATGACAGAGTGCTATAAGGATGACATCCAGACTATTGACCTGATTAGGGGAAGAGACGGTGGAGCTGTCAATTGGAAGAGAGAAACTGTCTGTGATAAAACTGATTTGTTTCCTACCAGGAGGATCTCTGTTTTGTTGCACTTTAGTTGAAGGAAGTTAAAGGTGAACCAAGCTTTAATTATTCCAGCTAGGCAGGAGATGAGGGCCGAGGGATGAATAGACCATGGTGTCACCCGCATAATAGGGAAAATGGATATTCAATGTCAAAAAGATGTTACCAATGGGGGAAAGGTACTGTAGATGGTAGAGTCTTGAAGCACAAAGGCTGTTACAGGGGATGGAAACATATGCAGATATTAAAGCAGTCCTTGTCCTGTGTGGAGACCAGAACATATCATCCTAAGCGTGGACCACTCGCTGTCTTGCTGTTCTCATGGTCAAAGGAGATGGTGGAGGTGGAGAACCAGCTCCCAAGTGGGTGGAGGAAATTCTTGAACAGATTTTAGATGTTGTAGATACAGGATGGACCAATGAGAAAGCAGAAGAGAGGAGCAGAAGCCCTGATCATAGACTCTGGAATGGAGTTCAGCATGGAGTTACTGTACATTTGAATAATAATTAGTGCCTTTTTCTCTACAGAAAGCAAATACTTCTCTAATGGTTCACATGTTCGGATGTAAAATGGTTTATCTTAATATTGACAGGAAGGAAGGAAGGAAGGAAGGACTAGAAAGACCGAAAAACTGTAAATTTATGAAAGATAAACTGTTCACAGGTAAAAGAGGCAGGAATCCAAAAATCCAACATTAAACTGTAAAACTAACCAGAACCATGGAGACATCAGGGAAAACAAGCATAAGGAGCCAGGGAAAGACGAGGAACCAGCACTGAGGAACTGCACAGGGAGAGTTTATATGGGAGACTGAACAAAGATAGGACTAACACGCTGATTGGGAGCAGGTGTAAACAGGAGCTAGGGAAAAGGGGACCAACACAAGAGGGCAGCAGAGGGCAATAAAGAAAAACCTAAGAACTCAAATATAACCAGAAAACACAACAAAATAGGAATTTAACCAATAAAACTAGAAAACATGGAGCAAAGTAAAACTGAATACTGATAAGAAAACTTAACAGAACCAAGAACATTTGATATTTTTTTATTCGGATGAGTAAAAATTCAGATAAAGGCTTCTTGTAAATATTCTCAAAGCTTGATTTTCTCCTTCAGCAAATTTTTTTTATTTTCAATAACTGTAAACTATGCATCTTCATCATTTAGCTACGTACAGAATAAAGTTAAATTGTTCGAAACATTTTCTGTTTGATTAAAACATTTCAGATCAAAGATTATATAGCTAAATGCAAAATATAGTACGTTATAGAATTACAAAAACATTTACATTCAATCTCCTCATTCCTCAAGATAAGACATTTCTGTGAATTTAACTCCTACAATGTAAAAACATCCCAAACCAAAACATAAAAAAAGATATGAATAACTCATTGACAGTGATCAGATATTTGTTTCTCTTCTTGAATATAAAAACCTTTATCACAGATCTACAGAAGGCTACCAGAACATGTTTTAAGTTTGTGGCCTTAATTCGTTGTTTCTTAGTAAGAAAGCTTGGCTTTTCAAGTAAAACTATATCTGAGGAAATTAAAATCACATTCTATATGAATTCATGTGTCTCACCAGTTATTCGCTGGAGTTAAAGTTAGAATTTCCCAGGGTAAATCCTGAAACATAAATATATTTACAAACTAAAATCCACCAAAGACAGAGCTCAGGGTTTCTCATATTTTTAAATATACTTCAAAGACACAAAACATCTGTAAACAACAAAAAAAACATGAACAAAAAGTCACAAATAAAAGCCATAATCTGATAATAATATTTGCACATTTGACGTACTTCATGCAAAGGTTTTTTGAATTGTTGCAAAAGGACTTTTTGTTGCAGAAACACTGATAAACACTCTTTGTACAGAAAAAATAAAACTTAAAAAAATCCTGATAGAACTACTGCTATTATGTTTAAATGAAGACAAAAAATATATATAAATATTTCTCTTGAATAAATGATTATAGTCAGGCTGACTTCGGTCCTTTACCGATCCAGTTCATTTCTCCATGTGTTTGTATCCTCTCAGTAGATCCTCCCCCTCATCTTCAACATGATGCTAAGACGATGGTAGAGGCTGACAGCAATATTTTTCTGCAGTTGAACCAACATTTGAAATCATGGTTAACCTAAAAAATAAAATAAATCCGCAAGTTTAACAGTTCCACATCTTCCCCTAGAGTACTAGAACAAATACAACACAGATTAAAATAGATTTTGATTATTTCTTTTTATCAATATTTCAAACATTTACACATTTGTTAGTTCAAGAAAGACAACTGAATGAGCAACCTGAAACAACAATGAAATATTTTTAGCTTAATCTCAGCTCCTTTATTCTCCATATTAGCAGTATCTGCAGTGTCAGTGGATACCTGCTTTCTCTTTGGTTTGTACTGTTTTCTCTTCAGCTGCCGAATCATATCAGTAAAATATTTTACGTGAGATATAAAACCAATATCAGGCTTCCAGTGATGATAATATATTCATGGGTTCATGCTCAGTGGAGGATACTTCACAAGAAGCTGAGATAAGTGAGATTGTGAGTCAGATTGAGGGGGGAGCAAAGCACTAAAAGAGAAAAAGACTTTACTGTAAACTGCCCTCTGGACATATTGTCTATTGCTGTAATGAATCAATGGGGAGGTGGAGCAGCATGTGTTAAAAGGTCCATGCACTTACCAGTTAATGTATTAGTATCAGTCGGCACTGGCTCACCTCCTGCCAATAAGACACCATAAACATGTGTTTTAGTTATAATAATTGAACATTTTAATAATTTTCAACAAAATCATAATCATCTTGATATCTTTGGTTTATTTTCACTCAATAATAATTAAACTAAATAGTAAATATCAGGCTGTGCTGTCTTTGAGGGTTCAAACAAAGGACCAAACCAGGGAATAAATGATGGATTTGAGACGGCTGATAGAAATAAATCCTGTTTAAATTGGGTCTGATTGTGTTTTCTGTGTCAGTCCCAAAAGTTTAGGATCCTTTTTATACCCTGATCAACAAAATCATGTTTCTCTGAACAAGACGATCTGTTGAACTTTTGGTTAAGGCTGATTTAGACGACTAGAAGAAATCTTTCTGCTTTGAAGAATAATGTGAAGAAATAAGGGATCCAGACTGTTGGACGTTACTTTGTGTGAAACAGTGGAATAAAGACTTTAGTCACCTTTATCAGGGCTGGTTGCTAATTCTATCACATCCTTATTTGTTCCATTTGACCCTGAATTGTTCCTCTCTGTAAAATAGGAAAAGTTTGATTTGTTAAAACAACTATGCCTCTTTAAGCGCTCTGTTGCTTTTTTAACATTTGGATCAAAAAGCCTCTTTGTCTATAAAAAAAATAAAATAAATTTTTCTGATTTACGACAGGCAAAAAAACCAAAAAATTATTTAAATCAATATTTCATAAAGCAGGACCTATAGATTATTGTGATACAATTTTAAACATTTTAACTCAGCATATTAAGCCCCTCATGTAATAGAAAGATCCTCTTCAATAAAGTGAAAACTCTGGTTTTAAGAAAATAAAGAGTCAATCGTAAATCGATCAATAAGGTCAATCATCATCAGAAATATTCATTCATTAATGCCTTAAATTCCTAAACAATATAACAACTCATCAGTAAACATGTAAGTTTAGAGGCTAGAAAGCTGAGCCTGAGTTGTTTTACAGATGTTTTACTTCAGCTTTGTTAAGGTATCACTGAGAAATGTGCTGATGGTATTTT
>NW_015152454.1:40051-42771 GCF_000732505.1 Cyprinodon variegatus
CTCTGCTGAAAATAATCTATTCTCAGAGATCAATGAATACATATGAAAACAGCATGAAATCGGATGAAGCATAATGAGTATTTGCTCTTCATGATCCTGCAGTAAAAGACATGCCATCACAGACACCTCAGTTCAAATGAGGAACAGACTCAGGTTAACTTCAGAATATCCGGCTACTGATCAGAGTAATCGAGGGGTTAATTTTTCTCTGGATAACGGCCATCTGGCTTTCTGAAACTGAAAACCCAGAGTTTTAAAGGATTCAGCCCCAAACTTATTCCATCGTCTAACTTTTCCCACTTTGTGCAATGGTGCCCAGATCAAACACTGATATGTGATGTTTTCTTCACATCTGGGGTTTTGGTCTGGTTCTCTTTGCTTGCACCTGGATAGTTACTTTGCTTAATTCTGATTATACTGCATTATATATATATATATAAAAAAAAAACATTGTGTTGTTTATTTTAAACACCAAACAAAGGTAAATTCATTCTTACCAGCCATGTCTGTACTCAGCAGTGGGGCATTTTCTGTGAAAAAGACACCATCTATTAGTGGCAAACACCAGAGTAATGTGAGGTTTAATAATAATGATACAATATGTTAGGTTTATTCAATGATGATTATAAAGTTAATGTGTGCTTATGAAACATTTGTGCAAGGGGATGCACCACTGTGTTTTGTGATTTAGTCAGGAGACCATCCTGCCCTGTCATTCTAGTGGAGCTTCTTGTCTTTATGAAGTGATCAATTGTTCTGTCAGAACGATACTCTGTTTGTAACCATGTGTCATGTTCTGTTAATAAAACGCTCTGCAGAGGGGGTCCGATGTGAGACAGTGTGTTTGAGTCTGGGGTTCAACTGTCTCTCCTTCTGCAGAAGCCGTATGAAAAATCCATTACTGTGTATTTCAGTTCTTCCTTTTACAAAAACCTACATTTTATGAACCCAACATTTTTGGTGCCGAAACCCGGGAGTCAAGATCCAATTGTCCAGGACCGTGTGGGACCAAGGCCAAGAATCTGTCGACAGCCGTCCTTCCTTCACCGGACGGGGCCAGTTTGGTCCAGCCCTGCCCTGGGCATTTTGGTGACGACTCCAGAGGAACTGATTCTACACGAAAAAGGGTAGGCCTAAAGCTTTGGATCAAAAGTTGGTCTGGGACCAATTAAGTTACAGCTGTAATTGCAAGAATATTTGATGAAACAAAGTTTTGTTGACAGTTCTGGGATCTGGGTATTCTGAACGTTAGAGTTTGGGACTCTATGTTGTTCTCGAGATAGTAAGGTTTGCAGCTGCCACAGCAGGGATATTTGACGAAACCATGTTTTGTTGACAGATGTGGCATCTGGGTATCCGGTGCGTGCGGGGTCCTGGGGTTTGAGACTCCAAAGTGTACACGTAACGATAGGTGTTTTTTGTCCATATTGGTTAAAATAAAGAAATATAATAGCCCTTAAAATAGTTGTGACTGTGTGAGAATGTGTGAGGAAACAATTGAACCTTTCAAGTTCTGTTGTTTCATGCTAAAACAGCAGGGGTACAGTTTATGGGTACTGTCCTGCTAAATAAACATCCAGTGCATATAATACCCTAGGTGTTTGTACTGGACTAAATTCTTTAAAATGGGTAGAGGTCAAAATAAATTTAGAGATAATTTAAAATCTATGATTAGAAGTTTGTAGAAGCACAGGATCCAACAATAAACACTTGAATATATGGATTAAAAAAATGGGTTTGATGGACGCCTCTATTCCAAAATAATAAAATAATAAGAACTAAATGATAAAATAACTAAAGTGAGCCGGGGAGGTAAAAGAATTGAAAAGGGTGGGTTCAGGGAAGAGTGTAGAGAAGATCATAATGGGTATGGAAAGTTTGTGTCAGATTGATCCAACTAATTTAAAATACTTGTAGAAGTGGAAGTAAAAGTTATAAAATAGATGGTGTGTGGAAGTAGATCAATGGAGAAATGTTTTGTGCCGGCTAGAAACAAGCACTAGTGCAAAATATATAGAAACAAAATTAATAAATAAATGAATAAATAAATAAATGAGCAAATGAGCTCCAAATGGCAAGGTGTTGGTATAAGACATGCGCAAAGTAGATATGTTATTATTAAAAATTAAATAAATAGATCTAATGTTGTGCTTGTCTTTCTTTTGATGTTATGTGTTTCTGTCTTTAAAGTTATGTTTGTGGGTTTTTTAAGTTGTGTGTCCAAAAGATAATGAAACACAGTTTAGAGGGAGACAGCTTGAATCTGCAGCCGCGGGGGGGCGGTCTGTGGATCGATGACTGCAGCATTGATCCAAATGACAGCCTTCCTAATGCGTCTGCAGAATCTCCAAAATTATTAGGTCAAGCAAAAAATTTAAGATAAATAACCCGCCAGAAAATTATTTTAGTCATGCAAGCTACATAGAGGGAATAAAAAAATTAGAGGGGTTGAATAAGTGGATTGTGCTAAAACATAGAAAAAGCTATGAAGTGTAGTTTGGACAGTGATTGGGCTCAAGTGAGGGGCTGGTGGTCACAGGGGAAAAACAATTGGTCACTGATGAAGAGGGATTCACGGTGGAAGCTGATTTTGTGTTAAGCCAAGACTGTCCAGTTAATTTATTAGGCAGAGATTTGTTAAGGAAATTGCAATTAGTGCTGGTGCCTACAGCCAAAGGGGTAGTGGTGAAAAGATGTACATGCTGTAGGGGGAAGTTACT
>NW_015152454.1:43886-53769 GCF_000732505.1 Cyprinodon variegatus
ATATATATATATATATATATATATATATATATATATATATATATATATATATATATAAATATAAAACTGTAACTTGAGTGTTCGCTCTGGGATAATTAAAGTATTTCTGATTCTGATTGAAAGCAGCAGCTATTTTGAGCCGTGAGTTTATCATGTCTCCAGAGGGGGGATATTAAGTATAGTACAACAAGTATTTAATCCAACTTCAGGATTAAATAACTACTTTAAAAATTTTTGCAGAGCATGTCTCACATGTTGCAATGTGTTAGTGTGGTCGATTAAACTAGAATGAGAGACAATTTATTGGTTAAAATTGAAAGGAAAATCATCATCATACTTAGCAGCTATAACGCTTTTGTCAGGAAATGGCTTTCCTATCAAGAAACACCAACAGTTAATGTCAAATATTATAAAATGTGTGCTTTTATTTCAGCTTTAATTATTTCTATTGCAATGATTAATAGATGCAGCCTGAAAGGCTATTAGAAATGCTATATTTATTAAATGCTGCAATTGAGGATTTTTTGTTTTAAATGTTGGGCAGTAGATAAACTGACTCACCTTCTCCAGCCTCAACATCATCGCCATCTAGGTTAGAGATAAAGATAATAGATTTTCAGATATAGATCAGCAGATCAATTAATGCAGCATGAAGTCCAGCTTGCAAAGACTTAGATTTTTGGACCCATGTTCTGGTCTGATAAAAATTATTTTGCCATAATCATCATTGATACTATTGATACTATAAATCTGAGGGAAAAGGAAGCTAGTAGAGAACACCATGCAGATGTAAAGTAAGGTGGTGACAGCATCATGATGTGGGGTGTTTTGCTGCAGGAAGGGACTGATGCTTTTCAGAAAATAGATGATAGCATGATAAATAAATGTAGTTTTAACAAAATGATACAATTGCAAAATAAGACAATTTTTTAATGGGACATATTTGATTTCTTTTAAGGCAGAGCATGTACAGTAGCAGAGCAAAAGGAAAAAAATAAATGTACAATCCACTAAATAGAGATGTGTTTTCATGCTCAGATATTATGTATCCTCTTTTCTTATTTACTTATTATTTTTTGTGTAACCAAAAAATCAATATTATTTAAAGATAAACAATATTTATGAAAACAATGTTTTACTTACTAGTTGGTTTGTCTTTAATTAAACCCGCTGTATTAAAAAAAAAAGCCTTATGTCATATTTTCAAGATCAGTTATGAGTACTGAAAACATATACAGAATTAGTAACTTACGCTTTTTTCTCAACCTTTGGAAATATCCTGCAATGGATGCAAAGAAATTAGTTTTAGATAATCCATGTCTGTAGTATAGTTCAGGTTTAACTTACACAAACTAAAACCTAATCATAGCTTGTTGAGGGAGGAGAATCTTATAAGCATGCCGTTTATATAACCACACTTCCGAGAAATACTCAGACCAAAAAAAAAAGTTAATTACAAATGTAATGCATTTGTGTTTTCTCACCTTTTTTGTAAGCAAAAATAAAAGCAGCTCCAATTGCAGCTACAATCAGGAGAACAATCACAACTGGTATAACTGCTGTTGACCCTGGATTCTCTGAAATAAAGAAGTTAATGATTAAAACTGTAAACTGTCAAAGTCTATTTCTTTTAGACCACAGTGGCGGCAGCATCATGCTCAGTGGAAGCTTCTTCTCAGATGTAGGAGGAAATATCAAAAGCTGCATAAGACCTGAGACTGAGCTGGATGCTCACCTTTAATTAAGGAGATAACCCTAAACATGCCTGGTAGATCTAAGCTTAGTGATGTGTTGGAATGGCCTAGTCAAAGTCTAGACCAGATGTAAAAATCTGGAGAGATGCGCCAAAAAAATAAACATATGTAATTTTTATACTTTGTGTTTGTAATTTTTTTTTTTCAAACCATCTATGATTTTGTTTCCATTCCTTTATATGGGCCTCGTCCACCTACAGTGCTGTGAAAAAGTATTCACTGCTTACAGATTTTTTCTGATTTTGATCTCCTTTTTAAAATGTTTTATAACATCAAACAAATTTTTATGAAAAATAATCAAAATAAAAAACACAAAATAGTTCAAAAATAAGGATTTCATTTACTAAGTGAACAAAAGTCAAACCAACCTGCTGTGATGTGAAAAAGTAATTATCCTCCCTCATGAAATAACTGAGTACATTTTGGGTTAGTTTAATTTCTCAGATCTGATTCCTACCAAACCTACAGAATCCACAAACCATTCAAACAGAACTTGTCTGACAACATTATTTTAAAAGATCATAAAAATCTGCCAATTAGAACCCACTAAAATGAAATTGAACTAATGAGAAGCAAAGACACTGACATGTATCAGTGTGGAAATGGTACCAAGGCATATCTAAGGTTCCTGTCTAGAGAGAACCACGGTCAGAGACGTTATCCATAGATGGAGAACAGATGGAACATGGAGAACTTCTAGATTAGAGGCCAAACAATCAGAATTATTCCAAAAGATCATTAATGGGTCATCCAGGAGGGCACAGTGGAAGTCAGAACATCATCCAGACCTCTGAAGGTTTAACTGCACTTCAATCAAGGTCAAAGGTCATGATTCAACTATAAAACAAAGACTTAACTAAAATGGTCTCCATTTAAAAACTAAATCTTTTATGAGATCTATTCATTTCAACAGCACTGCATCACAAATAATCCCAATATGAAGATTGGTGTCATAGTTTGTTGTTCTTTAGAGTCTTTTTATTAACTTTTGCTTCTTAGTTTTCTCTTATCTTTATTTTGAGCCTCAACTATTAGTTTTTATTTAATTATTAAGGTTATATTTTCTATTTGGAGTCTTTACCTATTCGTTATTTTATATTTAGTTTATACATTTCTGAGTTTTAGTTGGCCTTAAAACCGATATAACTTTTGCTGTTTCAGTCTTGCCATAGTCTGTTATTTTTACTTTGGAGATTGCCATATTACTTAAGTTTCTTTATGTTTTAAAAGTTTTTTGTGTCTATATCTCGTAGCAGGGTTTGTCTTTCCTTTTTTATTGGTTTCTTCTTAAATGTTGGATTCCTTCTCTTAGTCCTCTACTTAAGCTCTCATCCATTTGCCACTATTCATCAGGTCATCAGTCCATCTTTCACGTTGCATTGCGTAAAACAGTTTCTGCTTGAAGGACTTAATTAAAAATTTTCAGTGAATCAGTGTTAATTTCGGACTACAACAACCAAGTCTGACAATGGGAATGTTTTCCTCTCACCTCGGATAGTAGGGTTTTCCACTGTTTCACTGGAGTCGCTGCTGACAGGGTTTACCAACTCACAGAAAAAGGAGCTTTCCTTGTTCTCCTGAGAAATAAATATAAAACAGCTCTAAACCAAACCATGAAGGTTCTACTGAGTTCTTCCAGGGTTTATCATCCTCATACCGTTGTTATCAGCAGCTCCTTGTCAGTGGACAACTCTGTGTCACCTGTTTTCCATTTATATGTCACAGGTCCAAAGTCAGCAGTGACTTGGGCTTCACAGATGAGATGGCAGCTGGTCTTCTCATCATTGTACTTTATGGACACTGTGGGTTTTGGGACCGGTTCTGACAGAAACAGGAACAGATTATCTCAACTTGATTCAGGTTAAAACCTAACAAACCTCAGTCAAACCTGCTGAACTCACTGATAACCTGGAGTTCCTTCTTCTCCAGAACCTTGTTGTTGATCTCAGGTATGTAGCTGCCGCTGTCCTCTAGAGTCAGACTGTTGATGGTCAAACTTCCACTTGTTTTATCAAAGTCACAGCGACCTGGAACCAGGATCCAGATAAAGACATCATGGATGGTGTTAATCTGCAGGTTTTAAAGTTTCAAAAGATGTTCTGGTCAAGAAGTCAAATTACCTTGAAAACTTCTGTAACTATAAATTTCCTGCCCGAACCACTCCATGGCGAGGTCTGTCTTGTGCTTCCATGTTGCTGACTGGATGGGCTCTGAAATCTGAACTGGATTCAGAACAATGGAGCCACCAACTTTTCCATAGATCAGATCAGCTGTGAATGAAAAACAAGAACATTTTTACTCCTTTATGTGAACTTTTTCTGTGCAGCTGTAATGTTTAGACATTTCTATCATATATCATAGCTGTTAAAATCTAATCTTATTTTAGGATTCTACCCTGATAAAGCCTTTGATCAAACAATAAATAACTACATCAAGCAAACTCATAATTGCTGAGGAAAGGAATGTTGTTGCTTTTACTAAAGATAACCTGCTCCTTGATTTAAAGCCTTAAATATGTGATTCTATGGATATTCAATACCTTTGTTTATTAATTCAAGGGTTTTATCTCAACTCAGTAAATCACAGCTGATTCATAGCTTCATAAAAGATATAAGAGGTTTTTGGTCAGCATTTATGCCTTCTTTCTTATGACATGTTTAACCCTAATGGATTTGAAATATTTGATATTTTCCCTTTTTCCAAACTATATTAAGTGTGAAAAATAAAAATAAATACATCCAATACTTTATTAGTTTGAAAAACCTTGACATTTTTTAGATGCATATATAGGCTACTTTGGCTGAAAATATTTCCCTTGTATGAAATAAATATGCTGCATTTATATGCTATGATTTTTTTGTGACATCCAAGAAGCTTTTGTAAAATGTATTTTTATAGATAAAAATGTCAAATGACAAAAAATATATAAAAACAGTAATATAAACATATGAATGTAAATTTACAGTTCTAACATTTTCATATATATATATATGTATATATATAAAAAATGATAGAATATAATAAAATGCAATACAATAACCAATTTTAGAAAACATTCAGCAGTAGGGAAGAAACTGCTGTAGAATCTGCTGGACCTGCATCCAATGCTTCGAAGCCTCTTCGCAGAGGGCAGCAGGGAGAACAGTTCATGAGATGAAATGTCTTTTATGAAGGGAAAAGGAGCCCAGATGATCTTCTCTGCTGTTCTCACCACTCTTTTCACTTTCTTCCAGTCTGAGGCGCTGCAGCATCCACAGTGAGAAAGCTGGTCAGAACGCTCTCTATGGTGCTTCTGTAGGTGGTGAGGATGGGTGTGAGCAGGTGGGCTCTCCTCATCCTCCGCCAGAAGTACATGCTCTTCTGTGCTCTTTTGACCAGTGAGGTGGTGTTTACATTCCAGGTGAGGGTGTCTGTGATGTGCACCCCCAGGAATTTGGTGCTGTTGATCACTTCTACAGCTGAGCTGTTGATGAGCAGTGGAGCGTGGTTAGGCTGGTTCTTCCTGAAGTCCAAGATCATCTCCTTTGTCTTCTCCCCGTTCAGGATCAGACTGTTATCTTTGCACCACCAGCTGCTCCACCTCCTCTCTGTAGTCCAGGTCGTTGGTCTCTGATGAGGCCGACCACAGTGGTGTCGTCTGCAAACTCCACGATGTGATTGGTGGTGAACCTGGGGACGCAGTCATGCGTCATCAGGGTGAACAGCAAGGAGCTCAGGACACAGCCCTGAGGGGAGCCTGTGCTTAGGTTGATGACATCAGAGGTGTTCTGTCCGACCCAGACTGACTGAGATCTGTTGGTGAGGAAGTCTAGCAGCCAATTGCAGAGGGGTGTATTGAAGCCCGGCTGTTTCAGTTTGCCCATCATATGCTGTGGGATGATGGTTTTGAAAGTTGAAATGAAGTCCAGGAACAGCATCCACACGTGAGTGTTCTTCTCCTCCAGGTGTGCCAGGCTCAGGTGGTGAGCAGCAGAGATGGCGTCCTCAGTGGAGCAGTTTCGTCAGTAGGCAAACTGGAATACGACAAATGTTGGCGGCAGACTGGAGATGATGTGTTCTTTCACCAGCCTTTTGAAGCACTTCATCATGATTGGAGTCAGTAATCATTGAATCAGGTGACCTGAGGCTTCTTTGGGACTGGAATAATAGTGGCAGACTTGAAGCATGCTGGCACTATGTTTGATCCAGTGAGGTGTTAAAAATGTCTGTGAGGACACCAGCCAGCTGATCTGCACACTCCTTATACACCCGCCCAGGTATGTTATCAGGCCCTGGGGCCTTCCTTGGATTGACTCTCCTCAGAGTTTTCCTCACTTCAGCTATGTCCAGGTTTAGTGTCTCCTCCCCCTGGTGTGGAATGGCTTTCACAGCTGAAGTGCTGTTTAGTGCCTGAAACCTTCCAAAGCAGTTGTTCAGTTCATTTAGGAAGTCAGTGTTGTAGTCTGTGATCATCCGAATGCCTTTCCACATCCTCCTGGTGTTGCTGTTGTCGTGGAAAAGATCCTGGATCTTCTGGCTGTGGTTCTGCTTCACTGATCTGATGGCACGGTTTAAGTTGGCACATGCTGTTCTTAGTGCCTCCTTATCACCAGACTTCAAAGCTGAGTTCCGTGCTTTTAGCGATTTCCGAACCTTTCCATTTATCCAGGGTGGTTGGTTGGTCCGGGATGTGATGTTCTTTTTGATGCTGACGTCCTCAATGCATTTGTTAATGTAGGCTGACACAGTAATGGCATACTCATCAGTATTTAATAAGTTGTCATATGTTGCTGCAGCCTTGAAGGTGTTCCAGCCAGAGCATTCAAAACAGTCATGGAGTGTCTCCATGGCGCCCTCAGACCAGATTCAGAACTCTTTAACTGTTGATTTATCCCTGGTCATTGTCGAGAGGAGCCTTTCTTGGATGCTGCTCATTACTTATTTTTTTAAGGATTTATTTATGTGCATGATTGTTGATGCACATTTATTTATTTGCATATTATAATATGGCCAAGTATGTTCTTGAGAAGAACACAAGAAAGTATGGACTCAGGGAGAACAGGAGAACACAGCATTAATATGGCGAGCAGTCCATACTCGTGTTCTAATGAACTGAGAAACAGCCAGTGACTTTAGACTCTCCTCTACTCCTGTAGATTCAAACGATGCAGTAAAATGCTAACCAACCAACGGGCAGAAGTTGACCCTTTAAGACACAGCCCCTCCTCATTTGCATAACGAGGCAGAAATGCATACAGAAATATAAAAAGTTGAAGAAATAAATACTTAAAAAATACTAAGGAAGAACAAAAGAGATAAAAATATTATAAGATGCACATAAATGCTTAAAAAAATAAGTAATTTATAAATAAAGTTGAAGATTATAACGGAAAATAAATAAATAACGTCATTATTGCAAAGACGAATAAATAAAGAAACTAATTAAAAGGGATATATAAATTTATGTCTCACTGTATAATTCAATTTCTACCTACATTTATTTGTTTGTTGTATTTTTGGGGGCAATTAATTGCATGCTTATTTATTTTAACATTTATTTATTTCTGTATTTATTTTTAAATGTGGAAGAGCTGGTCCTCCATTATCATCTGGATAATTAGCAAAAATAGAATGTTCGTTGGCATGAGGGACATCTCTGAAATAAATGTTAAATAACATCCACCTATAACTTTTTAGGTTATACTGTTTACAGACAGTCAGACAAACCTAAGAACATAACCCATGTTTTATCAGATGAGCATACCCCGTCAGACCAGCGTACCCATAGTTGATACGCATGTGCAAGACGTCAGATTTGCATTTATCCCTTTAGTTTTGTGCGAAAAATAAAAAAAATCATGTACAAACAAATAATTTAAGATGAGATCGCCATATGCTTCAAAAAACAAAAAATAATTAAATTGTTTTTGTACATTGCTAAAGGGACACATGCCCGTTTAAGTAGTTTAAGGTGTATTTTTCATACAAAACTAGAGGGATAAACTGGTATTGACTATGGGTATGCTTACCTGACTGAAATCTCCTTTGTAGAGGTACGATCCTTATTTTTAGTCTTACAAAATTAAGAGTTGAGCGTCTATTATTTTGAGGTAATAGCCAACTCATGGCATTATAATCAACTTATTATTAATATGTCTATCTTTATGAAAAACTGTACTTATCCTGTAAAGAAAGCAAGAAAATCATTTAAATTAATTCTTATACTCACCACTGTTTAGTTGGGCCGAGCTGATAAGGATAAGAACCATAGAGAGAGACCAGATAATGAACATGGTCATACCGTGAAAAAGATTCAACACCAAAAACACAATTTCAGCTGATCATTCTAAAAATGAATGTCAGCAGTCATTCTGATGATTTTGTTCCTGAATAGGAAAAGAAATAATTAGGTTAAAAAGTAAAAAAAGATGAGGTCGAAATGCATACGAGATAGCAAAAAAAGAAAGTAACTTGCAGTGAATAATTGACAGAGTGACGGAGATCTAAAAATTATTGACAGGAAGAAGTAGAACTTTTACCTATGGTAAATCAAACGCCTGTTTGATTGGAGTTTCTCAGCAGTGTTAGGATTAGATGCCCTCCTCTACCATAAAAGGAAGGTCGCAGAATCTGGTTTAAGACTAGTAGTTGACTTTCACTGTTTCACATGTCAGAATGAATGAGTAAACCAGAGTCCAGATGTATAGTTCACATCCATAAACAGGAGTCTCTGAGTTTTTGGGTCAATTGGATTTAGACTGGAGTTTGACTAGGCCATTTAAACAAAAGAGGTTTTCTTCCAGTGTCTTGCTCCATCCAGGTTCCCATCAAAAAGTTTCCCCACATCATAACGCTGCCACCAGTGTGGGGGAGAATCACTGGGTTCTCTGTCTAGCTGTTCTCATAGGAGGTGATGGAGGTATAGGGGATTCTTCAATCACCAGCTCCTCAGTGGGAGGAGGAGATACTTGACACACATTTTAGGTGTTGGAGGCACAGGATCAAAGAGAAAGCAGAAGAGAGGAGCAGAAGCCCTGGTCATAACTGGAATCCCAACAGGGGGGAGTGTTGTCCTTGTGGTTAGAGTACTGCTCTGAGAAGTTTGCATGTAGCCAGGGGGATCCCCACAACCTGCACCCTGGCTCCCTGAGCAAAACCCTTAAACCTACACTGCTCCCCATTCGCCGCACAGTGGCAGCCCACTGCTCCCCAAGGGGAATGGTTAAATGTATGTAAAGTGTATTTCTCCAGTGTGAGATTAATAGTTTGTTTTTTATATTATAATCTGGTTTAGCCTGGAGTAAGATTTGGAAAATGATGACACCTAGAAAATACAAAATTTCTGAACAAATGCATATATATAAGCTATTTCCAAAGTAACATGATCATGATGATAACCAGAGCTGTTGACATCAACCAACATCTTCTAAAAAATGAACCTGCTTTTATCCCACAACTATTTCTGAAATCTCCAATATTTTGAAGCATTTCAGGTTTCTGGGGAGATTTGGAGGAATGCTAACATTAACTAATGCCAATATTTTCTGTAAGCTGTTCAAACCTTTTGGTTAATGTGGTTTCCATGACAGAAACACTGATCTGAGCAGATATTTTAAAAAAGCTTTTATATTGAAACTCCAGAAGTGGAAGAAAGAAGCAGAAGATCCTACAAAGGTCTGAACTTTATTCTCTTGTTTGACGGAACAAAACAATTCCAGTTTGTTTGAGTCCAAAACAAACAAATACCATATAATAAATATTCTCAAAGCATATTTTTCTGCTGCAGCCCCAATAGCACATCATGAATAATCTCCTACATCCATCTGTTCAGAACCAGGGGTGGTAACCAGCCGGCATCTCCCAACAACTGCTAAGGGATTATTTATTTTTTTTTTTTATTAAATCAACATAAATGACATTTTCTTTCCGATCTGTTCTCTCCATGTGCTTTTCAGATCTGAGGTTCAGTAGAAAAGTTTGATTATAAAGAATGCCTTGGAAGGATATAAACCCAAGAACTATTAAAAGGATAGTTCGGTATTTTTGACATGAATCTGTATGGCATCCCCATCACCAGTGTCATGCAATCACACTGACGTACCCCTGGCAGCGTCCTGTGAGCAGAGTTCTCGTCCAGTTTTGGTCAAGCC
>NW_015152454.1:54094-59992 GCF_000732505.1 Cyprinodon variegatus
ACCAAAACTGGACGAGAACTCTGCTCACAGGACGCTGCCAGGGGTAAGTCAGTGTGATTGCATGACACTGGTGATGGGGATGCCATACAGATTCATGTCAAAAATACCGAACTATCCCTTTAAAGCCGGACTCAACTTTCTTTTAAAAAGTTTTAAGATGAAACTCAGGTGGTCAAAGTTCTTAACACCTTCTAAAAGATGATAAAGCAAGAGATGAAAAATATAACTAAAATAGATAGCAGGTGAGACCAATACAAATCCAATTCCTTAAACTTGTTAAAAAGTGAGGAAAAAAGGAAAAAAAGAGAATGTTAAAAAACAAAAAGTCAGTCAGTCTGCCTGAAATGTAAAGATAATTTATGCCACAGTCTTGGTGCAATGACCGAGAAGGCAATATTACCTCTCTGTACTCTTTATCCTCATAATCACTAATAAAAACTGATCCAGCGGCAGGGAGAGTTCAGATAAGACAGGTGTGACCGATACCAAGGGGCAAAGTTTCAAGTTGATCTGATAAAGTTGATATAAAAATGAACCAGCAGCCAATGAGTTGCTCCTAAACAGGAGAAATCTGCTAAATAGGCAACAGAAAGATTCTGGGATTACAAAAATTAAACAGGAAAAAGGTTCAAAAAGAAGCCACAGTCCCTACATAAGATGAAAGAAATTTAGAGGGAGGGAAGAAATTGGTATTCTTTTAAACGTTTAACATTTAGCTGCAATATTCCATAATATTATGAAATAGCAACATATTGGTATATATGCTCCTGCATCATAGGACTATCATTTAAGGTGCACACTCGCATTGTATACCATGAAAAAAAACATCAAAAACTGATGATTATGATCAAATAAGGTTAGATACACCAATTATTCATTCTGATTGCAGTTTCTTAGTCAATTTGAGCCTAAATAGGCTTGATGAGTAGAATTAAAGAGATGTGGGCGCCATCCTCTGGCAGTACCATAGAAGTACAAGAAAGCTACGGTACAGTTGAAGGCCACTCAGACCCAGCTACTTAATAGAACCAACTAAATTTTACCATCCTGCAATGCACCTAAGTAAAGCAAGAAATAGAAATGTTAAAAGTTAATTTATTCCTCATTAAAACTATTTGTTTACATTTTTCCCAATAGAATACTGTGTATTTTGGCCCCTAAAACAAAATATTTTTTTCCTATTTTGCACTTGAAATAAGATAATGTACATTTTCTCCTATTTTACCATGGATGATCCACCAATTGTTATAGTTAATATATAGTTCGATACACTCATTTTTAGAATACTCTGATAAATCAGATTCAACAATCATAATGTGGAGAAATAAAAATATATGGGAGGTAATAAATAAATGTACACAAAGTATGCGGCCAATTCCAAACACTTTGCCGACAGGACGACTCCTTTTTATTATTTTTTCAACCGATTTCAAACAAAACTGTACTTGATGGACAGAAATACAAAAATATCTACAACCAATCATCAATTTATGAACTTAAAACATTTCTGTGAATTAAGCTGCTACAGAGAGCAAAGGCATCCTAAATGAAAACACCCTACATAGATCTTAATAACTTACAGTTATTATCTGATTATATCTAATTACAGTGATCAGATTTTTTTTTTTCTCTTCACTAATATGAAAACTTTAATCACATATTCACTTGTTTTTTCTCTTAAGTTTATGGTGATAAAGACATAGTGTCATGATAACATTTGGACGTTTGACTTGCTGTGTGCAAAGGTTTTAGATTTTTTTGCAAGCCTTTTTCAAACAGAGACATCATAAACAGCCTTCATACAGCTCATCACAAAAATTGAGACAAAATTAGAAAAGATAACACTAAAAAAAAAGGATAAAGCTACTGCTGTTGTGTTTAAATGAAGACAAAAAGAAAAACATTTCTTTTCAAGACATAATTGGAGTCCAATATAATTTTGTTTAGGCTTAATTCAATGTAAAAATAAACCTCACAAAAATAAAGTAGTCATATTTGTAGCAAAATCTTTTTAAAATGACCAAATACCAAGGTCTATAATTCCAAGTACACAATATATTTAAACACAGCATTTATGCAAGTACATCTTTTAAATCACTACAGCAAGGAAAAAGAATAATGTGAAAACTTATTTTAAATTAACCAAAATGTGTGACTTTTTAAATGATGTCGTTGGAAATTTAGATTTCCCTTATTCCCATATTGACATATGCTATTCATCCAGTAGAAAATGTTTTTATTCAGTCGGTTTCACCTGCAAGGACACAAAATGTCTGAGGAGTGTTTGCATACAAGAAATTATATTCCTATAACAAGCCAGATTCTTGTTAAATCAAAGTGGTTGAGTCTGTAAAACCTTTACAGCATTTCCATAATTATAAGTAAGGGGATGGATACAATCCATCGATTTCCATTTATTTAACTGGAGTGAACAGAATGGGAACAAATAAATTACTAACAGATATCTTCTAAAATCACTTTTCATCAGGAAGTGGTGCTGTATGAATACGCATATCAGTCTTTATAAATATGTAAACCAGTTTTTATATATATGTATATCAAGTGTTTTTAATTATGTAAATTAATTCCTTTTCTTTGGTAGGTGGAGCCTGCTTTCATGATTAGGATTTCTGAGATAGTCCATGCAAATACCATAAAGTTGTTTGGGGGGAAAGTTAAAAAAAATCTAAATTTAAAAATCAATTTCAGCCCAATTTTCTGACTTTTACAAAGACAACATATTAACTACATATTGGATTTAACAGAACAATGGCTAATGTGATCGATTGCAATTGTGATTATTATTATTATTATTATTATTATATATAATTTTTCTCCTACATAATAAATGAGAAATAATAGGAATACAGTTAGGCTGCTGCAGGTTAGTAGTAAATTTCATGTGTGGGCTTTGTTGCCGTTTTTCTTTTTCAAGCAATACACACCAGTTTGGCCTTTACTGTTTATTGTAATAAAAGGCAGTTTGTTAGTCTGTGTTTTATTATTCCATCCATACTACTATTGATTTTAGTTTTTTTTTTTTTTTTTTTTTTTAAGATAAATAGGTAACAAATGGCCAGACAAATAATTGATTGCAGTATAAACATGCTGGATAAAATAGTTGCACTAGAATAATAAAATGGCATAAAAGTTCCAGTTTACTTCCTGTTTATTTGCTAAAGCTGGGAGTAGACTTTCCTAAGACTACAACATAGATCCAGACTGGTTTGACCTTTGAAATGGACCACTCAAGTTAAATATGCGGACAAGCCTCTTTTTTTTTTTTGTATGATGTTTTATCTATTTCAGATGTTTAACATCCATGAATGCACCGATTGCTGGTTCTTTCTTTAAAGTGCCTTTTCGGCAAGTCAAACCCTTCCCTACAGAATAATATGAAACATGTCTGTCTTTATAAGGTCAGAGAGTTTTCATCATTTGTCCAGTGAGTCTGAAACGCTTGTCCATTTCTATAACATTCTTTAACTTTGGCTTTGTGCCACTTCTCTCAAAATCCAAAACGTCAAAACATTTTATATTTCAAGCGTATCTTTATCCCAGTAACTGTAACCAAAGTATACGTGTACACTTTTCTAATTAAAATCAGTATCTTATCAGTGCCGAGTTTATTTTCTAATTTTCTCTCTGATTGGAGCATCAATAACACTGGAATTATACATAACTTTGTGTCAGAGCTCCAGTCTGTGTGTTTGTTTTTTGTGTTTGTCTCCCTTCCTCCAACAGGAGGCGCCTGGTTCTGGTCCGCCTCCTCACACACCTGCTGATAGTTTCCTCGTTAATGGAGTGCTCTTAAACTGCTGATTGCCACTACTTCGACGCCAGAGTGTTTGCCAGTTTTGGGTACTCTAGCCAAGCTGAGTTTTTTGCTGAGTAAGACCAAGTTCTTGGTAACCTCAGTCTAAACTTTGTTTTTGTCTTTGCCTCTCGGCAGGAAGTCATCCTGCAAACTGGATCTTTCGGACCTTCATTCACTAGAGGGATCAACTGAGCCTCAAACTGAGCTGGGGATTCAAACTGGAGGTTTGGATCCAGTTTCCAAGAGAGGACGTTGAGTTTACACACTGAGCAAGGGAATCATCTCCACTACAACCCGTTCAAGTAACGCAGGAAATCTGAGTGGCAGTCAGTTTCTCCGTTCACATACAACCAACCGTGTTCTTGGTAAAACCTGTTCCGCCCTCCACCAAATCAGGCTAACACTGGAATACAACACACAGATTGGAGTCAAAGATTCTACAACTACTCAGGAAACGTGAGTCAACAACCAGATCCTCTTCTCCAAATCCACGAATGAAATTTCCCACTGAGCCTGAACTAATCGCTGTGTCTTCCCCTCACCTTCCTGAGCAGAGTTCAGAGCAACACTGCACCGTGCTTTATCTCTTCAAAAAAACCTGTTAAACCTTTTCTCCTGGTCTCTCTGAATTGGTTTCTCTGCATGTGGGTCTGAGCTTTAGATAAAACAATGACACTTTGCTTACCAATCCAGTTCATTTCTCCATGTGTTCCTCTCCTCTCAGCAGATTCTCCTCATGCTTCGTCTGCACGTTGCTCAGACCGACGACTGTTCGCCTACAGAACAATGTTGCTGTCAGTAAATGTATCTAATAAATACAAGTCTTTGCAGATTAAACAGTCCCAAATCTTCCCTTTGAGGATGAGCTCAAGGCAGTTACTCCCATGGATGGTGTTTCTGCTTTCTTAAACATTTCAGTAGTGAATTCTTATAGCCTGAACAGCCAGACTTACTTCCGCGAGATGTAAATCAGTCTGGCTGTTCAGAACAGTTAGAACTGCAGTAGCATCTGAGTGACATTTCATTAATGCCATTTATTATTTCCCAAGAAAGCTTTTTATTTTAATAACATTTTAGCAACTGGCTACTACAAAAGCTTTTCTTTTTTTCTAAATTATGATTTTGCATCACATCCATAATCAGATTTATGTGTTTAGTTTCAGTTCTATGAGTTTAGGAGCCTTTTTATCTAGCTTTTTCACTGTCAAACACGGCGGTAGTAGTGTGGTGGTATGTGTTACTTTGCAGCTTGAGGAACTGGATGACTTGTTGTAATTAACTCAAGCATGAATTATGCTCTCTACAATAAATCTCTAAAGGACCATGTCCAGTCATCTATATAACTATATTGGGTTCTGCAGCAGGAGGATGTAGTGAAGGGCAACAGGACCTCTGAATGATTAAAAAAGAAAAACTTAGTTAAGGAGGGGCCTAGTCAAAGTCTAGACCTAGATCCAATTTAGATTCTATTCCATGACCTTAAGCAGGTTGTTTACTCCGACATGTCTGAATCGAGACAGCTGTTTCCTCCACAGTGATGTTAAAGACTAATTGCCAGCTAGCAGCAGTTGTTGCTGCAAAGTTGTAAAGAAAAATTCTTTTTTTTTAGGTTTAGGGAGTAATTACTTTATAACATAGAGTAAGTCAGTAATCAGTTAAAATGTTTGCTCTCTTTGTCTGATACATCACATTCAGTTATTGATCTGAAATATGCAAATAGGGGGAAAAACTGTATTTTAGGAAACATCAATACGATCAATGCATTTTAACATCATTGTATCACAGATAATCCCAATATGAAGTTTTTGTTTGATTTAAGGTGTAAACTATAAAGAATAGATGGGAATGTTTCTATCTCACCTCTGATAAAGGGGTTTTCCACTGTTTCACTGGAGCTGCTGCTGACAGAGTTTTCCAACTCACAGAAAAAGGAGCTTTCCTTATTCTCCTGAGAAATAAATAGAAAACAGCTCTAAACCAAACCATGAAGGTTCTACTGAGTTCTTCCAGGGTTTCTCATCCTCATACCGTTGTTATCAGCAGCTCCTTGTCGGTGGACAACTCTGTGTCACCTGTTTGCC
>NW_015152455.1:0-12370 GCF_000732505.1 Cyprinodon variegatus
AGTAAATTATTTAGCTCTTTATATACATTTTAGCCACTATTAAGAGCCGCTGGAGAGGGTCCAAAGAGCCATAGGTGGCTCTGGAGCCGCAGGTTGCAGACCCCTGGCCTAGGTGGAGTGCAACTTTTCTACTTCTGTTATTTGCTGTTGTTTCTCAAATAAAGTTCATAATGATATTACAACTTTCATTGATTTATTTCAAATTTGAAACATTTTCTAGACCGTAAGGTAAAAAAAATCGAATCAAATCGTATCTTGGTTTATTCTTGAGTATCGAAATAATCTAATTGTTGAGTCAGGAAATCGATACTGAATCGAATCACCATGATGGGTGTGATTTACACCCCTACGTATGGTTAACAGTTATTACTTATTTGTGCACATTCATTATGTATTTTAGTAAGACATTTTCATTTAAATGCCATCAAAATGCGTATTGTATTATGGTGAAATAAAGATGAAAAGAAGTCAACCCTGTGACAGTAAAGAGGAGAAAAAAGGAGGAAACAGAAAGCTGCACTCAAAGTTATATAAAGTTACTAGCTTCCCCAGCTAGCAGCAAAAGCAGCAACCCACAAACAGCAGCAAGTGCAACCATGACGTCCACACCTGTCAGGGAGGTTCAATTGTTTTGAGATGAACAAATTATGAATATTAAAAATCAGTCGAAGGGCAATTTTTTTTTTTTTTTTGTTATCTCCAGTATTGATATTTTTAAATCCCAGCGAAGACGGGAAACTTTACAGATCTTATTTAAGTAAGCCACACATTTTGTTTTCATTCCCTATGACAAATCAACAATTAAAGTGTTTTTTTTTTTTGTGGCCGGTGTGTCTTGAATTTTACAGAAAACATCAGGTTTTGGGTTATTTTTCTTGGGAGTTCTTGGTAAATAGGATGTCCTCAGTGCAAGATAATTTGCAATATAAGATTTTAAGGACAAGAGGGAGTACAAATACAAAGACTTTGAGAAAAGACAACATGAAGAATGAGACAACAACAAAGAGGGACAGAACCACGTGTAAAACGGAAAGGAGAAAAATTATAAGGAAGAGAGGAATAGAGATACTAATACCGAGTAGAACACAAGTGAGAGAAAAATAAGAGAGAGAGATGATAATGAGGGCCCGAAGGTAGAAAGAAAAGGTAAAAAAGGGACAGAAAGAGCTTAATAACCGGAAATGGGGCCTGTTTACACAGTTGTAGTCTTTTCGCTTCACTCTGTGTACTCCGACGTCGAGAATCAAGAATCCACCTTTCGTATTCCATTTTCANTTCAAAGCCCACAATTAGAACCTTGGCAATTAGTCAATTAGAACCTTGGCAAAACGTGCAAAATACAATCTGATATATTCAACTATTTTGGAACAAACTTGTAAAAATGTCAGCCTGTAGATATAAAAACATGGAATAGAAACAGGAACCAGCGGACGTGCTGCTGTAGCTACACATTAGCTTCATCCACAGAGGCTCTACACATATCTACAAAACATCTTTTAAGCTTTTTGCACTACTTTGAGTCAGCCTATTACATAAACTTGCAATAAAAAAACAATTTAATTTGTGGTTGAAAAGGTGTAAATGTTTTAGTGAACCATGAAGACAAATAGAACTTCCCCAGACTTAATAATAATTCCACTGTGGGGCTGCAGAGGCTCAGACAATGGG
The DNA here is from genome assembly GCF_000732505.1 of Cyprinodon variegatus. Lineage (NCBI taxonomy): Eukaryota > Metazoa > Chordata > Actinopteri > Cyprinodontiformes > Cyprinodontidae > Cyprinodon > Cyprinodon variegatus. The sequence continues at coordinate 1,669 of NW_015152455.1, forward strand.
CGCTTCCTTTGTGAAGGGCAGATGATTATGTCACCTGGTGTTACATTTATGACTCATATCCAGAACAAAGCAACAAACAAGCGGAACTTAAAAAAAGCTCAGTATCAAAGAGTGACCTGATACGATCCTGCTGGTGCAGCCTCCTCCTCTCCTCGTCCTCCTGCTTCCTCTTCTCTTCCAGACGTTCAGACTAAAACACAACAGGCATCAGTCACAAACAGATCTGAACAGAAAATTCTTTAAATGAATGTGTTTTCCCTTTATTAGAGCAGATAAGTAAGATGTTCAGCTGACAGACAGAGAACGCTCCCCTTAAAATAGGAGAATTGGATATAAATTAAAGCTTTTCTATCTTATATTGATCCCCAGTCCTCCATGTTTTATGTGTTTGAGTTTGAATGAGTGATTGACCTTTTTCTGCAGCTTTCTCTCCCCTCATGAACACGACACTAAGGTACTTAAACTCTTCAAATTCAACCCTAAATGTACAGGAGGAACACACTAATAACCAGAAAGAGGTTAGTTTAAACGGAGCAAGCCAGTTATGCTGATGATGCACAGCTATCCGAGGGACGTTCAATAAGTAATGCCTCTTACCCACTTCCAGTTGTTTGATCCAGCTGAAATTTTGCATGTGCAATTATTCATATTTCTATAGCTTAAACGGCAAATTAAAACTCTGAATTAATTTTGGTTTCTGATTTAATGGAGTTTGAACTGAGTCAAATCTGAAATGGAGCCTGTTGCGTGTTGGGCAGTGATCTGCACACCATGGGAGACTTTTGACGGAAGAAAAGTAACTTATGGTAACGATCCCCCATCATATGACCTTGAAAAACGTTTTACAAGGTCATATGATGGGACATGCGAAATTTCAGAGAGATCAAACAACCAGAAATGGGTCATGGGAATCACTTATTGAAAGCCCCTCACACCTACAACAGCAAACTCGTTTCTGACAAGCATCTGACCTTTTAAACATTTGCTTTTTATTTATTCTAAGACAAAACAAAGATTTTTTTTCATGTAAATTCTCAGAATCTGAAATCCAAATGGGTTTTTTGTTTTTTATTTATGAAGCTTATTTGAAAGAAACGATGACACAGGAGTGTTAAAGTTCAAACGTCATCTCCCTCTACTGGTTGTACAAGCAACAAAGGAAACGACAGCAAAACGAGATCACAGGCTGACAGGTTCAACAACATGGTCAAACAACATAAAGTGAAGAACAATGCAATGCACGTTATCCCTCATGTAGACACCATACATATGCTCACAGCATAAAGACACAACATATACAACGTCCATTACATAAGCACGATACATGGATACACCAGAAGACACATAAACATATTTTTGGCACTAACGGAACCCCATACCTGTCGCGCTTCCTACGTCACAATCAGTTGCTCTCATTGGTCAGAGCGTTGGCCAATAGGCACAGACATGGTTTGAAAAACAACGGGTGGTTCTCATCAACAATCTTCCGATGTCTCATTCATCGGGGCCAGACTAAATTAAACATTTATTCTCACATTTAGTCTGGATTATCAGGCTAATTAGCAGACGCAGCAACCAGTTGGTGGCGCACAACAACAATGCAGAACAACGAGAACGAGGGGACCAATTACTGGCTGGGAGGAGTTAAACTTTTTGAATCTAAATTATTTTCATCCGTCCGATGAATCTGACAAATTAAAATGTTTAATATTCTTATTCTCAACAACAAAGATATATATATAAAAAATGCATATCTGTATAAATTCAAGCGTTTACTGGATGCCTTTGGTGGTTTTGGAGTGTTAAGAAGCCGCCCAGTTTGCTCATGCTTCCGACTGGCTCTGCTTGCATCGCCTACAGAAGTGGTTCCCAAACTTTTACTTCCATATTTTTAAACATCTACAGAGATGTTAAGCTTTCTATACATAAACCAACCGTTTTATTTGCTTTATTGCATTTTTCACCCGAGGGAAGTTCTTTAGTCTCTTTCCTCACTGCAAAATCTTTCATTTAAGCAGGTAATTAAGAGGATTTGCAAATGGATTTGAATAAGATAATTAAATATTTGCACTTGAAATAAGAAAATGCAATAGTTTTTCTTATTTTAAATGTAAATTGTCTGGTTCTGCTGTTGCGCTTATTTTGAGAAAAAATGACTTTTTCAGATTCTATTTTTTCCAGTTCTTTTAACCTGTGATGTTTTTAACCCAGTGTGGACAGCAGACTCTTGTCTCAGCATCTAAAGGCTACATTGATGATGTCACGCTCTGCCTCAGTCTGTGAGCACAGAGACGGTAATTCCAGTAAAAACAAGGGATCAGGATGATGTATTCCCAAGCAGGAGGCTGGCGTTTGACAGCGTTATGTTCCATCACGTCCAGAATCTAAGATTAAACTGTTTTCTCACCATGGGTTTATTAGTTGGATTAGCAAGATGTTTCAGTGTCATAACAGGAAAAGATCTTCAGGGAAGCAGCTTGGCCTCCATGTCAATCAGCCTTTTCCAGAGAAGCAGCAACCCATTAACCTCGATCCGACCCTGAGCACGGCCAGACAGACAAAAACACGTCTGACATGCCGTTAGCGGCTGAAAAGCCACAAACGCTTCTGTCAGGTGGTTCTTTAGGCTGATGTTGTGTTTACTGGAGGAGCCACAGTGGGAGCCTCCACAGTGGAGGGATGCTTGACTTTGCTGACATCTACAGGCTGAACATGACTCAGGGATAAACGAAGCAGGAGAGGAAAACAAGGAGCCGTTTTAATTTATATTCCTCAGTCACATATGAATGTACAAACTATTCCCTTTAAAGTGAGGAGTCGTTTCTTGAGGGTTTTTTTTTTTGTATTGTGTGAAAACATCTGTAAAAATTAACCGGGATCATAAAATAAAGCCACACAGCTGAGGAATAAGCCAAGACAAGAGGTTCCTGACAAAATCTCACCGCAGGATTCAGCATTGTCAGCAGTTGGACCAAAATTAGTTTTAAACAATGACCGTGTGACGAGAAAACAGCATAGAAACTCCATGAAGGATGCACTGCAGCATCAGGATAGATCAGGATGCACTGCAGCATCAGGATAGATCAGGATGCACTGCAGCATCAGCATAGATCAGGATGCACTGCAGCATCAGGATAGATCAGGATGCAGAATACCGAGCTTGTTCAGTCCGACCATGAAACATGACGTGACAGAATGGGCTTACCCACTGTTGTGCCATATGCCATGATCATGGTTTTTGGACATTGGGAACCAGTCTCCATATTTAATCTTGACATGATGACCAGAGAAGAGGACTCAAATTTGGAGAATAACCAAATCAGCCAAGACATCCACAGGCAGCCCACAGAGGTGTGACTTCCCAGCCTCCTCTGTGTGAGGACAGAAAAGTACCACAGAACACGCTCTTTCCTTTTCTCTTTTCCCATGGAGCTGCCTGGATGAATGTCTGGGAGGCGGCAAGAGTGGAAATCTGGGCCCAAAAAGACGCAGATCTCCAGAATCATCAATGATGGGTAATGGTGGTAAGCTTTCAGAACCAAACTGCTGCAAAACAGACCTTTTACAACACATTTCTCTTGAGTTTCAGAACTTATAGAACCAGATCAAACTCAAGTCTTCCAAATGGACATGGACAAAAAGGTTTGCAGGTCTGGCATGATTAGGGACAGAATAAACAAAATGAATTTACTGATGAGTAGAGAAAAGCTAACAGGATGGACTGCATCCTATGCTATAGTTACATGTTTTGAGCTGTTGTTGAAGCTTGGACAAGCTTTATTTCATTAAGGGTTTAAACACCGATATAACATTAGTGTTCATGTGTTCCTCAGATGCTCATTACATTTCCATTACCAAGTCTGACCAAGAGTCATTTAGTGGAATCCTGATGTCTATTCGCTGCTAGCTATTTCAAAGAGGGTAAAGAATCATTTAACTAAAGGTTATTGGTTCTTCATTAAGCAAATCATTTAATAAAACATTATTTGGCCAAATATTGTGAATTGCTCTGAAAACATTCCAATTTCTCTAAATTAGTAAAAAGCTAATTTGATCAGATCCCAAATTCTTCCAGATAAACTTTGGTTTCAAACACAGAATCCATCTTAAACTGTAATATGGTTTTCAAACATGTTTCCTTTCCTCTTTGTACATAGTAGTTTAGTTTAGTTGAGTTTAGTTTCACTAGTTTTAGTTAACCGTAATATGTTTGACTTGGAGCTGAAGGATTTTTGTTAATAAACTCTTACAGTTTGAACAGAAGTTGTGGTAAATTTATTCCATGGTTGTGCAGATTTAACTCTTTAACTATGATTAGTGCTCGAATCACTCTTTCATTTATTGTTCTAACACACAGTTAGTAGGACTGGGTGTCATAAACACTATATAACAGCCAAAATAATAAGGAAATAAACATATTAAAGTATCAGAAATATAAATTCCCAGCTGGCTGAGAATTGAATAGAACATAAAATCACAACACCACAGTTCTACCGGATAACACGGCTAAATCAGAAACTTCTTCAAAGCAAACTTCTTCCAACATTTTAGGCTAACAAAAGCCTCTTTCTCACTGAAAATTACTCAACGCGTTTTTTTCCAAACATGGGTCGACCCGCTAACAATCAGCATTTGCTGGTGAAGATTCTCAGTCCTCCAGGTCCTACTCAATCCAAAAAAGTAAAATAAAACAATCCATGGGACTTTGTTTCCAACTTTGAAGACGTTTCTCTTCCCATCCAGGAAGCTTTATCAATTCAAAATGTCAGAAATAGCGTTTAGTTCCAGGTTTTATAGAGTGGACCAAAAGCAAAGCCTTGTTTTGGCTTAGAAAACATGCAAATTGAACCAGAAGAACGGCTCCGCCCCTTGGGAATGGGCAGTCATTGGGTCCTTCGTTTTTAAAGACAAAGACAGGTATCAGGTATTGCAGGCTAATGGAGAACCCAAACCAACCCCATTACAAAGGGGCGGACCCATTCATCCACTTCAATTTGGATGTTTTCTAACCTGAAACAAGGCTTTGTTTGGGTCCACTCTATAAAGCCTCAAACTAAACGCTATTTCTCACATTTTGACTTGAAAAAGCTTCCTGGATGGGAAGAGAAACGTCTTCTATCATGGAAACGAAGTCCAGTGGATTGTTTTTTTTTTTTTTTTAAGTTTTTTGGAACGAATCGACTCTTTTTTTTCCACTGGCATAAAAAGCTGATCTCAGGGTGTAGTTATTGTTTTGCTCTATTTCATTTTGAATCCCTCTCACCAGAGCTGCTCCATGTTTATCAGGTGTAAACAGTTGTTTCAGCTTGTTAGATCAGGGGTCAGTATCACGAAGCAGGTTTAACAAATTCAGATTCAAATCCTAATCTCTAGCCTAAAGTCCGGAACTCTGAGTGTTCGGTTTCAGCTGCTATCGTTTAGTCCAATTGATTTTAACTAGGTCCATTCAGAGTTTAGCGCGTGCACAACAAGTATGAAAAGCCATTATCAGTGGAGCACTGAGTCGTCGTGTAACCACGACAGGAAGTGCCTATTTCACCCCTCTGGGAGTAGGAACCGGATTTTAATACAAAAAATAAAAATAAGAAAGGAGAATGTGTTTAAAATACAGAGAAACAGCACAGCACTAGTTAAAAAACAGTTCTATGGCAGGCCGTTTTTACATTTACTATAAACACTCTTCTCTGTTGTTCCATTTGTAGTTCACTAAAATAGGATTCTTCGTGATCAAAATCACACTCCTAGACCTAACTGTGATTATCTATTTTCTGAAATACATTTTTGTAGCAAAGACTGAACTTTAGATAATGAAAAAAAAAAAAAAATTATAAGTTTTTTAAGTTTGATATATCCAGAAATGTTTAGACATTTTAAGTGGCCATTCTGACATTTATCAGCTTGACTGAAAAAGTATTTAATGATATCTGAAATACATTTCTTCATAATCAAAACAATAAAAAATGCTGACTAGTAATTTTAGGAATATGGAGATCTGAAATTCATTTCTAGATGTCCAGAATGTTTATTCTAGATGTGGAGAGTGTCATTTAGTTTGACAAAGAATAGTCAAAGAAAAAAATATTTTTTTCAAGATTTATTAGTTTTAGTATGTACTAAACTAATAAATATCAAAATGGCTTGCCATAGCGTGTTGTAACCGCGATACTAATAAGGTCTTATTCTTGAAAGGCAGTGGATCAATGTATCTATTTAGGTGAAATCTCCTGTCAGCAGGTGAGGATGAAGAATAAAAACATTATTCTAATATATCGAACCTGTTCATCATCTCATGGGTTCCTCCTCATGTCGATTCATCTTCTTTTACACAGTAAATACTAAGTGGATGTTTGCAGCTTCGGATGTTATCATCCCAATTAGCCTCCGTTATTAGCGGCTATCAGTCCCATAGAATGGCTTCAGATTGTGCCAGTAGGCTCATTAGGTTGTTATCATGGAGTGAATCCTAATCCTAAAGTAATTCCTTTCCCCCATGAGATTAATGAATCTATTTATGTGTAATCTGAAAATAATCTCAGTAGTTCTTCATGTACTGTAAATGTAACTAAATAAAAATAAAATGATCCGTATCTCGTTCATATTAAACAAACCAAAACCGGGTAATAAGCTCATTAACATTAACAACTCAGTTAACATGCCCTGTTAAATTAGTTTTAAAATTCTCTCCCTATAAATATTCTCTGGGAATTAAAGCCAATCATTCTTTCATAAGATCCTCATCAGATAGACATATAATGTTTGCTTTAAAAACCTAAAGTTACTAAAAGACCTAGTAAATAATACATATTTTTTTATGCACAAAAATATGACAAAAATCAAAATCAGGAAATAAAACAGCGTGATTGGCTGTAAGGAGAGCAGAGACAGAGGAAACTGAGTTTACTGAAGAAAACCTGCTGCTGACCAGGTTAGCTCTGGGAGGATGTTACTATGGCAACAGAAACAGGGGTTGAGGGAACTATTTGTGAAAAGGAAATGTCAGAGTTTCCCTGATTTCAGATTTAGAAAACTGCTTTATGAAACGGAGCCCTGAAGCGACTGGCGCGGTGTGGTGACGTCAGAGGTGCCCATCAGAGCCGAGGTCATATTGATATTCTCTCTGTCATGATTTGTGGACATTAAGATCAGCAGATGGCCGCTCACACTGAGCCTGGTTCTGCTGGAGGTTTCTTCGTTTTCAAAGGAAGTTTTTCCTCTCCACTGTCGCTACAAGCATGCTGATCTATTTTTGTTTAAACATCCACATTAAGATTAAGGAAGGAGCTATCTCCAGCTGTCTATACGTAAGTGGCAGGCTCCATTCTGGACAGAGAGGCTGGGTCCACCCTGGACAGAGAGGAGGGGTCCATCGTGGACAGGTCTCCAGTCCATTGCAGGGCAATAGAGTGGCAGACAGGAAAAACAACCATTCTCACACCTAAGGAGTATTTAGAGAAGCCAATTGACCTAACAGTCATGTTGTTGGACTGTGGGAGGAAGCCGGAGTACCCAGAGAGAACCCACGCATGCTCAGGGAGAACATGCAGACTCCATGCAGAAATACCTGGGCCGGGAATTGAAGGCGGAACCTTCCTGCTGCAAGGCAGCAGTGCTACCCACCGCACCACTGAGCAGCCCAACAATATATTCCTCATAACTAAACTCTAATCAGATGTTATAATCAGATTAAACATCATTTCTATATGCAGCTGTGATGGTTACCTTCTCCCTCTGAATGTCCTTCATCCTCTGCAGCTCTTCCTCCTCCTCCTGTTTTTTCTTCCTCTTCGCCTCCTCCTCTTTAAGCTGGAAAATAAAAACCCTCAAAGTTAAAAGATTATTCATATTTTAATCATTCCTTTCAATTATCTGGACTGTTTCTGATTGTCTTGCTACAGTAGAGGAGATGGTTCATTTTAATCCATCAGATTACATTAGCTTTCAGACTTTGTACGATTTATAACAAACAGTTAACCATCATTAAAGAGGATCATGGTTTTACCTTCTTCTGCAGCTTGGAGCTCCTCAGTTGTGTTAACTGTCTCTGCCTGGCTTCATCTAAGCTTACATCTCCACCACCTGGACGGATTAACAGATATTAGCAACTATTAAGTACAGATAATCCTGTTGCAGCACAAAATGTCTCTGAGATGGTTACCTAGTCTCTCTGGATTAAGTTGCAGAGGAGAAGGCCGGTTTGCCTCCTTGTACCTCTGAAGTTCTTCCTCTTCTTTCTGAGCCACTGCAGAAAAATCCCACATCAGTCACTGGAAGCTACATTCAACAAACCTTTATGAAGATCAAATCAGATTTAGGAGGATCATTACTTGCTTTAATCTCGTTCCGGCGAGATTGGTTGGGTGGGATTACGGTGAACGCGCCTAAACTGAGACACAAACAGCTGGTTAGGATTGCATTTGATCCTGAGTTTAGACTTGAACAGCTGCAGCAGCATCAGTTCATTCTGCTAAATAAACCACATTCTTATAGACACACATATATATAATCAATCCATATTTATTTATATGGACCTATAAAAGGACAGACGTGTCAAAACTATTCATGTTTAGTACTTCAATGGAAATATAAATCCAACTTTTGTAGAAGTTAGAGGATCAACTTCAGGTTTTTACTCCAGTAAAAAGTGTAAAAGTAGCATTTTTAAAACTACTTAAAATATAAAAGTAAAAGTAAAGCAGGAAAAATTGCTAAGGACAGAATCTTTACTGCATTAAAGGAAGATTTTTCTACAATTCTGGATGATAACTTCCTCAGACTTCATTTTCTTAGTTTTATAACTAAAGGTAACAGCGTCACATTTAACTTTGCATTATCTGGAAAAATGATTTATTTTGGTTTGTGGTGAGCAACAGGTTGGGGCAGCACCGACTCCAACCATAAAGAAATTAATGGTCTGGATGAAACTAATTATTTTGATTGTTTTTATATTTTTAAATACCAACAGGCCAGAATGAAAATGAGCTTAAATGAAAAAAAAACTAACGAGTCTATTTTCAAAATGGAAGGAGTTAAAGTAAAAAAATTATCATTTCAGTAAAGTATAAATAGCCAATATTTCTATTTAAATAAGGTAATAAAGTATTTGTCCTTGGGTACTTGATATCTCTGTCAGATATGCAAAATAAATAAAATATGAGAGAAAGATAATAAAATAACAATTAAAATCCAACAAAAAAGAAATCAAAATGCTAAAAACATGCATTCAGTGTCAGATGTAGAGTGAGTTCAAAAGGCAACAAATTAAAGTGAAATTTAAAGAACATAATCTAAAACCAACTTGCGATTCCCGGGGTGGGGGGGGTGGGGGGGGGGGGGAAACGGTGCTGAAAATCTGACACCTGCTCAAAGGTTACCTGTGGGGGGGGGGGGGTGGAATTCTTTGGATATGGAACAACAAAATAAACCATGAAATGTATAAATTGGTATGAAATACTCAAATGTTTCAATAAATAAGTAGGTGTAACATTTATTTATCTATTCTTGTGAAGATTCTCAGTCATCCAGGTCATAGTCAGTCCAAAAAAGTTAAAATCCATCCACTGGACTTTGTTTCCAAGCTGGAAGACGTTTCTCTTCCATCCAGGAAGATTTTTTAATTCAAATGTTGTTGAAAATTGAAAAAGCTTCCTGGATGGGAAGCTTGGAAACAAAGTCCAGTGGATGGATTTTAACTTTTTTGGAACTTATTTATCTAGTACATGATTTAATTATCAAATATGCAATTAAATTGTAAAATTTTGAATTACATACATTTTGTATTTAAATAAAACAAAATTAATTTAGAATGTAGAATTAAATAAACAAATGTCATAATCATTAGATTATTTATAATGTACATAATTAGTTCAATTTCTATGTATAAATTAATATAAAAATCGGTATTCTATTTTTTTTTTCAGTCTTGTTGGGGCCTCAACAGAAAACATCTTCCAGCTTCCTCTGTGGTTCAGGAACAACAAGCAGCTTCCGGTTGGCGGTGTGGCATGGTTATCCTATCTGAGCCAGCAGAGGGCGCTGGAGGACAGTTTATAGCTTCAGACGTCATCAGAGCAAACCCGCATCGATCGCTTTCTCCTATGGGCGCTGACGTGATTTGGTGGCGCCATCTTGGGGCGGTCGACAGCTCCGCTCGGTCTGATGTGTTGAGCAGGAACAGAATAAGATTTTATCAACTTTCTGAATATTGAACTTATTTTCTCAGTTTTTTTTCTGCTAAAAAACAAACAAAAGGTTCAGTTTATTTAAATATTCCTAATGTGGTTAAGAGTAATAGAATATTCTGATAGGATGGATGCTTGTTGCAAAGCACAGCAACTCAGACATTTTATATTTTTTATTACTAATATACACAAACAGGTATACAGGTAAACACAAATATACATACCCATATATCTTTCTGTATTTTGCTATATTTTTTGCATTATATATATAGATAGATAGATAGATCAGCATGCTTGTAGCGACAGTGGAGAGGAAAAACTTCCTTTGAAAGGAAGAAACCTCCAGCAGAACCAGGCTCAGTGTGAGCGGCCATCTGCTGAGGCCAACATTGACATTAACGACCAAACTACATTTTTTTTTTTTAAATGTAACTAAAAAAGTTATTTTATAAAATGAATGAATGACATAGTGAAAAAAAATTACTTGAGGAAAAACACAACCCCCTTATTTTTCTCTGAAAACA
>NW_015152455.1:12546-13513 GCF_000732505.1 Cyprinodon variegatus
AAAAATATATTATTTTAGACAACCTTCTTTTATTATACCTGATACTGTTTCGTGGGAGCTGGGATTTACCACAGACAGTGAAGGCAACGTTTTCCTTTCCAATCATCAGAAACGAAACTGAAACTGAAGCCGCAGTAAACTTTTCCAGATCTACTTTAAATGAACAAACTAAATGTTGGATTCTGCTGCAAACAGAAACCAGAAGCTTCTTTTTTTGTCTAAACATCAAACATGTGGGAGTCCGGCCGGTTCTGGTCTCGGTGCCGCTGGTTTTACTTACTACTGCGGCTGTCTGCTGTCCGCTGCTGCCTGGTTCTGACTCTCGGCTGCCGGTTCGGCCAGGTTCGGAGCTGCCTGGTCCGGTCCAGGAGCTCCTGATGGGTTTATTCTTCCTCTGGAGTTCTGCTGCCTCCCTGATCCCCTCCGGTTCTGATGAGGATCCATGGTTCGGGTCCGATCCGGTGGTGTTTTGTTTGATAGGAACCCGGTGCTGTCAGCTGTCCACCTGCTGCCAGCTTGTTTACAGGGAGACGGTCTGAACACGGCGAAACAGCGCCCTCTGCTGGACACTCTGAAAGATGCAGGTTCAGCTTTATTCAACTAATAGAAGGTGCTTTAAAGAGAAGTCTGATAAAATCTAATCAATCAGAATATATTCTGTTTTATATCAACAGCTGATATCAAGCTTCATAAAACTAAACAAATAAAATAGCAGAAGAGTAACTTTAATGATGAGGCGGGTTTGAAGCCGGCCTGTGGTCCTTCGCCGCACGTCTCTCCCTCTCTCTCATTCCCCCTTTCCTGTCAGCCTACTGTAAAAAAAAACAAGCCACTAAGACAGTTAAAAAAAAAAGGTCCAAACAGACAGCAGCAAACCATTTGAAAACAAACCATGCAAAGAGCAGTGTTGCCAACTTAGCGCTTTAGTCGCTATATTTAGCCACTTTTCAGACCCCTCTAGCACTTT
>NW_015152455.1:17175-19896 GCF_000732505.1 Cyprinodon variegatus
TTCTATTAACATTTCTCTATCTGGAGAATGGGTCTGTTTGATGTGTTGTTTTCTCAATCCAGAGGGCCCCCTGCCTGTCTTTGCCTAGGGTCCCAAATTTCCTAAATCCACCCCTGGCCCTAAGGAGGCGGAGCTACACATCCTCTGGAACAAAATTACAAAACTCTAGACTCTACGTTTGATTGGCTTTTAAATTCACCACCTAGTGTCTATCTGTGCACGTCCCTGTGTGCCATCATAGTGATCCGCACTACAGGCTAAAACCTAACGCTCCTACAGAGCTTCACCTTTCAAATAGTTAGAGAAGAACGCATTAAACAAAACGATACGATACAGATGGAAAGTCTGATAAAGATTTATGCTTTAGGCTACAAAGAGAGATTGAAGAGCTGGCATTGCAAGGATTTCTCATTACAGAGAGGCCTTTAAATACACAGCCAGCTGTGAAGAGACGACCTGCCAGGGAGGGGCGGCCTTTTATTTTCACTCCTGTCCCACAAATTGGAAGAAAAAATGTCCCTTAATGAGTCAAACTGTCCCTCTAAAGCAGAATCATACCTGCTGCCCAATGGACATGCTGTCCCTGTAGAGTCTAGAAAGGACATTTCCACTTAGTGTGAACAACTGTAAGGAATCCATTTTATTCACACTATAAATGTAGAGTGAGTTTATAGTCCAGAAGTACAACTCTAGATACGCTGCAGCGTAACAAACACTACGAACAAAGAAGCATGGGCGTTTTTAGTTTATTTTTGAGGTGCTGAAGCCGCCCTAATATGAATGAAAGCACCCCTAAAACATAAGTGATGTTTTTTTAATACTGTATGCGCTTTTTACAATAAAAAACGAAAAAATTTGACATCGTAGAAACTATACAGTATTTGGTTGTTTAACCCCTTCAGTTATCTTCTGGTTCATCAGAAATAATAATAAACAAAACAAAAAAAGCAAGTCAAGCAGCCTGATGGAGATCCTTAACTGAAACGTTGAGCAAAGCTTTGAGGAAAACGCTGCATTCAGGTGTTTCTGAAATGTTCAGACTTCTGAACATCTGACCATAATCCAATTCAGCATGGAGACTGAATGTGGGAATATTGAATAGTAAACAATGGAGAGAAAAAATAAAAGAAGAAATTTAACAATATGCTAAAGAAAATAATAATGGAAATGTAGGACCGACAATATTATGAGATGCCATGAAGGCAGTCATCAAGTTAATAGCTGAAACTACACATGATTAAAGAATTAAACTACAGACATGCAGGATAAATACAGGACTTAGGGAATTTGAACAAGAATATCAGAAAACAAAAAAGACTCAAAGGTTTACCAAGAAATCAAAGTAGTTAAAACCAAAATAAGAACTTTTTTTCGGAATATCACACTCAATATCGACAACAACAAAGACTAAATATTTATTTGGAATATTGAGTGTAGCAGCCAGGAAAGCAATCACCAAGAAATGGCTCAAACCAGGCAGCCCATCCATCGAGGACTGGTATGGAATCATCTACAAAATATTCATAATGGAAAGAATNAGCCCATCCATCGAGGACTGGTATGGAATCATCTACAAAATATTCATAATGGAAAGAATTACTTTCTCCATCAGGTTACAGAAATCAAAATTTGAAGACAATTGGAATTTATGGAAAACGTACATTTCTTCAAGGTGCCCTTCCTTTATCTAATTGAATCAATTTTCAATTATTTTTGAAACTTTGTCTATTTAATTTCAAACAAGCCCCTTTACTCTTGACAAAAATGAAAAAACACCTCAGGTTCTATGTTTGTACCTATGTTCGATGGGCGAGCTGTACTGAATAGAAAAACAGATTGTACAAAAGGAAAAAAAATGTTTTTTTTGTTGTAATATTGTAACAATCTTTGTTATGATGATGTGATGTTTCAATAAAGAGAATAAAAAATAAATAAATAAATAAATAAATGACATATTACTAGGAGAGACTGAAAAAAGGAACACATTTCTATAACATAATTACTATGAAGCAGCTTCAAGGGCAACTAAACTATTAGCGAAACATATAAGCAAACAACAAACACGGAACATGATATATAAAATTAGAAACCCACACACAGGTGAACTAACAGATAGTCCAGAGGAAATAGAGGAACAGTTTCGAGAATATTATGAGAAATTATCTACAAAATCTGAATTGGCAGATGAGGAGGAAATGAGAACCTTATAAATGCATTAGATTTAAGAACAATTGACAACTACAAAAGGAGACACTGACAGCAGCAATCATAATAGAGGAAGTGAAAGAGCCAATAAATAAATAAAATATAGTAAATCTCCAGGCAGTGATGGTTACCAGCAGAACGGTACAAGACGTTTAGAGAAGAGCTGATGTCAGAACTTACAGCTTCTTTCAATTGGACACTCAGTAACAACAAAATACCTCCTTCCTGGAGTGAAGCTCATCTGAGTCAAAGGTGTAACTTTGTGATAAAAGTAGGTGGGGGCGCTCTAAGGGTGGGGGCACTCTAAGGGTGGGGGCTGATGGACCTACAGCTACTCAACCCAAACGCAGTGGCACAGGAAGGGGGGTGCTGCGGGGGCTGCAGCCTCCCTCGTCATAGCATCAGCCCCCCATGGTAGGGCGCTGTGGAGTAACATAATATTGTACTTAAAAACATGAAATCATTTATGTATTTATTTTTTAAAAGACTGTGTTTGATATGGGATTAAAATGATGG
>NW_015152455.1:21415-23540 GCF_000732505.1 Cyprinodon variegatus
TTGAGGGACTAATATAAGGCAGAAATCAGGTGGGATCTCTCTGTAGAAGTGAATGGGCTGAACAAAATAGCGATAAATTCATTCAGAGGAACAAAAATGAAAATAATTTCTACTCTATGTATCAAAAACTGATGATGAATAAACATTCAATTAAGTATATAAAAGAAAAGTGGGAATCAGAGCTTAACACGACAATTTCAGATAAAGATTGCTTAGATATGTGGCAAACAGATCAGATCATCCACCAATTCACGGATATGCAGGGAGTTCACATGGAAAAATCTAATACGATTTTTCATCACCTAAAGTCAAGAATAGATATAAGGGTACAAACACAGGGTGTTGGTGGAACTGTGGGTCAGTGAACGCTGAACACTCACATATTCTGGAACTGTCCTAAAATTGTTCAATTTTGGAGAAATGTAAATGAAACTGTGAAGAAGATTCTGGGATATGATATTCCTATGTGGTATTATATCTTTGCAAATTGAACAATATCAAAGCAAGGGTAAAAGACGGGTATCTGATTAAGAATTTATTAATAGCTATCAAAAAAGTAAGTACGAGGAAATGGGGACAGGCAGACCCCCCTTGTCAAAAACAATGGACTCGAATAATAGAAGAAATCTACGTCATGGAAAAAACTGACACATCGTCTGAGACTTCAAGAAACTCAAATGAAAGAAAAGTGCAGGAAATGGACAAGATTCAGGACAAAAGACAGCGACAAAATCAGAGTCTAGATAAGTCATTTTTTCTTAAAATAAGTGCATTTGTTCTTGGATTGAGGAGGTAAAAGAGACATTTTGCCAATGGAACAAGATAATTTACATTTAAAATAAGAAAACACAATTGCATCGTCTTATTTCAAGTTCATATTATCTAATTATCTTATTTTAAGAGTAAAAACACTCATTCCATTGGCAAAGTATCTCATTTACCTTCTCAAATTAAGGTTAAATACAAATAATTTAAGACATTTTTACTTATCTCTAGATTGTTTTTCCAGTGTAAAGAACTAGATAAACTAGACGGGACAAAGGTCAAATAGAGGAATAGCTCCCAAGTGAAAGTTTTATTTTATATTTAGTTGAATGTGAAATGTTCATCTGCACTGTATATGTACAAAAAAAAGTAAAAAATACTAATAAAAAGTTAAATGATCAAAAAAAGGAATTGTAGGGGACCAACCAAGGAAAGTAGGGACATTTTGAATGCTTACTACTACTACTATATTACAAATAGGCCAGGGAAAACTATGGTTCCACAATGGTTTGATGCCCTACATACATTTGTGCTCAATGAAAGTGTTTTCTGTCGAGTCAATTTTTAGACGAGTTTGTGCCATGACCAGGTAAGCCAGGAGGTTTTCGTATTTAGTGCGGTATATTCCTCCTCTCTGCACGCTTTGGTCTCAGGGCTAGACATGCATTTCTCACCAACTGTAATGGAGTGCATTTCCTATTTGCTGGATTGGCTAGGCTATGGCACCGTGTGGATTTCATGGCTATGTGCGGCCATGTTGGATGGCTGTTGGTGGTGATGTTACCTGTTGGTTTGTTCCTAAAATAAAAACCTTACTGGACACTTCATGAAAACTTTGAAAGACCATTATCCTTGAGGTCAAAGATCCAGGACAAAGAAGGTATTCCCCCTGATCAGTAACGTCTGGGAAACAGCTTGAGGATGGTCGCACACTGTCAGACTGCAACATCCAGAAAGAATCAAGCCTCCATCTGGTTCTCTGTCTGCATGGTGGCATCATTGAGCCCTCACTCAGAATGATGGTTCAGAAGAACAACTGTGACAAGATGATCTGTCACAAATGTTATGACCGTCTGCAACCAAGAACAAGAAGAAATGTGGACACACCAACAACCTTCGCCCCAAGAAGCTGAAGTAAAAGCAGTGGTTGGATTGGCACTAAGTGCCATGTTGTGTTAAAACAAGAGAACATGGGGAAAAAAGTCCTTAATTGACGAATTTTGCTGAAATTTAAAAAAAAAGGTGTGTGTTGTGACGTCCAACAAATGATTCCATGTTGATGCACCACCTGGGAGTACAGCTATTAAGGTTATCCTGAGCTCTAGTCATGCTGCTATAGGCTTAGACTGCTGGAGGACAT
>NW_015152455.1:25382-27001 GCF_000732505.1 Cyprinodon variegatus
GGATTTTGCCTGGAATTGCAGGGAAGTAGGCTGCCATTCTGCTGGTGTTTGACTTGGAAGTGCCATTTTGAATGGCCGCTACTGTAAAACCCCAAATCAAATCCCTATAAAATCCACAGAGTGCTGCTGACATGATGTGACATGAATACTGAATGAATGTAATCATTTAATATTTAAGATACTTTCAGAACTTTGAAATCTAAATATGAACAGACTTTTCCTTTATATATTTCAAATCGGCTTCATTGAACCAATCAGGTGGTTAACTTTGGTTAAACATTTAACTCAAACACTACGACTAAAATGACTCCCAAATAAATGAAATCCTCATTTATTATCCTTCACTCAGGTTACATTACTCTGATATCAAAATCAGTTTAAAGATCTGAAACATCTAAATGTTCTACATGCATTTAATCCTTTAAAAAATATGTAAATTATTTGAAAACTTGGCTGCTGATTTCAGTTTGTTTCAATATGTTTGGTTGGCCTGAATGTTTTGTTGTGTTTTTCAGATATTTATAATTATTATAGTTGAACAACTTGCCATTTATTACATGGATTCACACATTCAGTGCTTTAAGGAGGGAATAAAACAGGCGGCAGTTTTCAGTTGGACGTTAAAGAGTCTTTATTGGTCAGTAGTGTTTACAAACCACGATGGTGAGTCAGAAAAGAAATCTCTACATGACTTTCTGGAATGTTTAGTTGCCCGACTGAAAGCTGAGCGTCTGATTGGTGAGGCGATTAGGACACGCTCTGCTTCACTCAGCATCACAACGTTGCCTGAGATATTCAGGAAACACAACAAGGCAACGAGAACAGTAGGATTTTTGACACAAAACAGAGAAGGCATTGATGGTCCAGAGGCTCCCTCACCACCAGATCACCCTCTGCTGCAGAGCAGGGAGATTAGTTCCTGTTAATGCAGTCTGTGTGAAGCATGAGGGACGCCGGACCCTCACGGATGCTACGGCTAACATCACCCAGAGATATCTCCTCCCTACTTGGCCAATCTCTCCACTTCCTGTAAAGATATCCCCGTGTGCATCAGTCTGTGCTGCAGCTGGGATCACAGTTTGGGTTGGTTGGCCAGCTTGATCTTCAGGTTCTCCCCCAACTTGTCCAGGAACTCAAAGGTGTTCAGGTAATCGGCGCGTGTCACACTGTAAAAACACAACAGAAGGAAATTGGTCCACCCCACAGAGCTTGGAGATAAACAGAGAAGCAGTTTTACAGATCAGGGAAATCACTGCAGCAGAGGCCGTTTTTTTACTGAGCCCCTAAACGGACACTGAAGAGAGGAAAACCAAAAAAAATTATAAAAATAAAAGACGTTCAGACAGAACATGATGGTGACGACTTACAACCAATGCAGCGATGTCTTTGTATGGGAGCCCAAACTAAAAAATATGGACTAATTAGTTCACTGACATCATTTTAATGAACACGGCTGTCCGAAATACTCATGCAAGAAAGTATCTGGTGCGCATGAGAACCTATCTGGTGTGCACGTGAAACTCACTGGTGTGCATGAGAAAGTAGCTGGTGCACACATGAAACTCACTGGTGCACACAAGAAACTCACTGGTGCACACATGAAACTCACTGGTGCACAC
>NW_015152455.1:29157-30482 GCF_000732505.1 Cyprinodon variegatus
ACGAGAAAGTATCTGGTGCACACGAGAAAGTATCTGGTGCACACGAGAAAGTATCTGGTGCACACGAGAAAGTATCTGGTGCACACGAGAAACTCACTGGTGTGCATGAGAAAGTATTTGGTGCACATGTGAAACTCACTGGTGTGCATGAGAAAGTATTTGGTGCGTTTCAGTGTCCCTTTAGGGTTTACTAGGTTCTAGATTCAGTGACAGGTCTTAAATCAAGGCCAGGCAGCAAAAAGCAGGTAGAAACTTCTAGAAAGGAGAAAATAACAGGAAGCTAGAGTTTAGAGTTAGATGTTTCTGCTCAGAGATCGCTCCAGCTTTCAGCTTTTAGGACAGTGATAAAATTCCTGTTTTATTTCACTGAAGGGAGACGATGCAAAGAGCGCAGTCTGACTCACTTTGGCAGGCCTTTGATGCAGATAGCCAAGTCCTTGGTCATGAAACCAGCCTCGATGGTTTCGATGCAGACGGCTTCCAGAGCCTCGGCAAACACCCGTAGCTCCGCGTTGTTGTCCAGCTTGGCCCGGTGGAGCAGACCCCGCGTCCATGCGAAGATGGAGGCTGAAACAGACAGATGGGTGGTGTAAAGACAAGCAAAGGGACGCAGGTTTTGTAATGCAGCCACTCCTCTGACCTATAGGGTTGGTGGAGGTTTCCTTCCCCTGCTGATGCTGTCTGTAGTGACGCGTCACGGTGCCGTGGGCGGCCTCGGCCTCCACCGTGCGTCCATCAGGGCAGATCAGAACGCTGGTCATCATCCCCAGAGAACCGTACCCTGAAAACAATCCCCAGTCAGGAGCTTCAAAGGTTCCTTCACAGCCCATCAAACAGCTCCGTTCACCAACCTTGTGCCACAGAATCCGACTGCACATCCCCATCGTAGTTCTTGCAGGCCCAA
This sequence comes from Cyprinodon variegatus, assembly GCF_000732505.1. Lineage (NCBI taxonomy): Eukaryota > Metazoa > Chordata > Actinopteri > Cyprinodontiformes > Cyprinodontidae > Cyprinodon > Cyprinodon variegatus. Next base: position 30,062 of record NW_015152455.1, read on the forward strand.
ATGAAGCCGCCCTCTGACTTTAAGGCCTGGGCCACCATGTCGTCTATGAGACGGTGCTCATACCAGATGCCTTTGGCCTCAAACTGAGCCCGATATTCCCTGAGAGAGACTTTCTTTTAGTTCTAGTTCCCTTTGTTCTGGGTCCATCATGCAAGTAAATGAAAGGTCTCACTTCTCATAGATCTCCTGGAAGATGTCCTTGAAGCGACCGTCGTACTTTTTCAGGATGGTGTTCTTGGTGCTGAGGTAGAGAGGCCAGGCTTTGGTCAGAGCCATCTGGAAGGAGCTGTGGGCGAAGTCTCGGATGGACGCATCCGTGTTGTACATTCCCATGGCAACGCCACCAGTGCCTGGAGGGACAGGGAGGGAGAGACTAGATCAGAGGTCAAGGATTAGCAGACCAGGGTCCGGATCCGGACCC
>NW_015152455.1:32803-35018 GCF_000732505.1 Cyprinodon variegatus
TTAACATCAGTATCGATATCGGTTATCGGCTACATGAGTTTTAAAATATCGGCATATCGGATATCGGCCAAAATCCCAATATCGTGCATTCCTAGTGGAGACAGAGGTTTTGTGTAGTGAGGATGGCAGCAGGAAGCTGGGACAGAAATCTGTGGAACTCCTTGTTGGAAAACTTCAGCAGATTATTCAGAGATTAGATGGAAGGCAGCAGTGTGTGTGGCCATGTTTTGGTTACCCTGTGGAATAGGCCTAATTTGGGGGACTTAAGAGGCGTTCAGTAAGTAATCCCCCTGACCCACTTCTAGTTGGTTGATCTAGCTGAAATTTTGCAATTTATTTACATCTCTATAGATTAAGTGGCAGATTACAGCTATGAACAAGTGGTTTCTGATGTACAGGTGTCAGAACTGAGTTGAAGCTAAAATAGAGCCTGTTGAGTGTTGAGCTGTGATACTTTTTTTTGTATCTGAAAGGACGCATAACACAGAAGACTTTAATGAAAAGGTCAAATGATGCCCCATCGTATGGCCTTGTAAAATGTTTTTCATCGGCATAAGTTGCTTTCGTTTCATCAAAGTCTCTGACTTGACTCAGTTCAAACTCCTGCACTGGAAAAACGATCTAGAAATAAGTAAAAGAATTCTTAAATTAAATGTATTTACTCTTAATTTGAGTAGGTAAATGAAAGAGTTTGCCGATGGAATAAGTATTTTTACTCTTAAAATAAGATAATTAGATAAATTGCACATGAAATAAGACAATGTAACTGTGTTTTGGCAAAATGTCTCTTATCTTCTCAATTCAAGAACAAATGCACTCATTTTAAGAAAAAATGACTTATCTAGATATTGATTTTTTTATTGTGTGCAAATCAGAAACCACAATTAGTTCAGAGATGTAATTTACTAGTTAGTCTGTACATAAATAAATCATTGCACATGCTAAATTGCAGCTGGATTAAACAACCGGCAGTGTGTCAGGGGCGTTACTTATATTATATTGCTGCTTGTTGGGCCAAGAACTGGTCCTCTGGGGGTGGGGGGTGAGCTCCTCCTTACCTTTAAACTCATGGATGACGTATTTGACCGGCTCTCCGGTGGTTGGAGTGTAGATCATCTCTACTTTCCCAGGTCCAGGCACCACAAAGTCAGTGGCTTTGTACTGTGGAGGACAGAGAGTCAGCACGGCAACGCAATGAGTTCATGAACAAGCATAAAGGTGTTGGCAGGAAGAACCAGTGGGAGGAATAAAAGGAAACCCTTTATGTAAGCAGCAGACCCCTCACCTTTCACCTACTCTTTACTCAGAAACCGACCTGGTAAATCTGAGCCACAACCTGATATCTAATTGAGGCAGAGTGCAGGTCCAAAGAGCAGCGGCTGAAATGTAATTATTGATCAACAGTCTCCTGGCAACCCCAGCATGCCGACTCCCTGCCTGATCTGCTTTACCTTCTGCACTGGAAAAACAATCTAAATCTAGATTAGTCATTTTTTCTTCAAATAAGTGCATTTGTTTCTGGATTAAGGAGGTAAAAGAGACATTTTGCCAATGGAACAAGACATTTAAAATAAGAAAACACAATTGCATTGTCTTATTTCAAGTGCATATTATCTAATTATCTTATTTTAAGAGTAAAAATACTCATTCCACTAGCAAACTATCTGATTTACCTGCTCAAATTAAGGGTAAATACACTTAATCTAAGAGATTTTTACTGATTTCTAGATTGTTTTTCCAGTGCATCAGCAGCCCAGAGGACGGGCTCACCTGGTCTCCGTGCGCGTGCCTGCCGATGATGATGGGCTTCACCCAGCCGGTCACCAGGCGGGGGATGTTCTTGCAGATGATGGCCTCCCTGAACACGGTGCCTCCCAGGATGTTACGGATGGTCCCGTTGGGCGAGCGCCACATCTTCTTCAGCTTGAACTCCTCCACGCGCTTCTCGTCTGGCGTGATGGTGGCACACTTGATCCCCACGTTGTACCGCCGGACCGCCTCCGCCGCCTCAACCGTCACCTGGTCATCTGTCGCATCTCTGTTCTCCATGCCGAGGTCGAAGCTGAGCAGGCGGATATGAACAGACTGGGTTTACTGCTGGATGAAAGCTAATACCAACAACCTGCTGTTAGCACACAGGTGTGCAAACATGATGATCTAAAACACTTTGATCGTAACATTAGAAATGAGCAATCTCCTGTCCAGGGGTGATGCT
>NW_015152455.1:38025-40194 GCF_000732505.1 Cyprinodon variegatus
AAAACAAACACAGATTTTAAGGCAGGAGTTCTTTTTTTTTTCTCTAACTTTTGGGATATTATCGTCTGATTAAGAGTACATTCATATGCATGTTTAACCCAGAGTGGTTTGACATCTAAATATGATTTTCCTACGACTTTAATGTGAAAAAGCATCAGAAATGATTTTTTGCTGCTGAAATCATGGTGCAAATGTAGCCTCAGACTTTCTGATTGAATTAACCTATAAAACATAATATTGTAGCTAAAATGATGTAATTTCCACTTCTAGTCAAGCACACATACTTCCCATAATCAGGACTAATGTAGTGTTGGAACAAAGACTAAAAGTTAGCTGCTTTCCACCTCAAAATGCAGGAAATATCATTAAATTTCAACAGATTCTAAAGATGTGATACAGCAAGGTGGAAATATTCCACCTAAAAGCCTCCTTATAAGGGAAGGTTTTATTTCTTTACTTCCTGCATGGATCATTAGTCCCTTTATCTTTGAGCATAAGACAGAAAAGGAGCAGAAACTTGGTATATATGTGCAAGAAGTTAAATCTTCAAACCCCATGCTGAGGGTAAAATACTGTCTGCTAAAACAAACTCCACATAAATGAGCCTTTTGTGGAAGAAACTGCAGTTTGATGTTTAAAGTTGGCTAATCTCTGACAGCTCAACCCTCTACGGTTAGTGTTACACAACACCTTATCGGACGTGGACTTTCAGTACGTTACGCAACAGATGATGAACTTTAGTGGTTTTAAACAAGAGATAAACTTTATTTAAATGCAAAAGCTCAGAAAAGAAAATGAGCTTAATACAAACACAACAGTCTGATCAAACCTCAGACGTCTGAAACCAGCAGAGGATTTTTTTTCTTTCTGAGCTGATTAGTTTGAATTTTCCCCTCACACAGGTGACTCCTTATTATTGCGCACCTGCAGCTGTAATTTCCACTTCCACACCGAGGTAATCGCCCCTCAGATCAGACCGTTTACTCCAGGTTATCAGCTATAATCTAACGTGGCTCCTGGATCCATGTTGTGCAACATCCAAACTTTTAAAAGTTGCTTTGCTTTGAGAAACTTTAAACAAGCTGTACCAGAAATGCAAGATCTGCAGGAAGAGTCGCTTCATTTGAGCTGCATGTTTGTCAAACCATTGATCCTGTAGAGCAGGGATTGCTGATTTATCCAGCGTCTGCCCGACGTCCCAGAATCTCCTAAAACGCTGCAATACACTAAACTTTCTATGGATTTATTTCTATTCTGGGCGAATAAATAGAGGATTCATAAAGAGTCCAGAACTTCTGTCCAACGACAGCCTAACTTCTGCATAACGCACGGCAGCGTAATACCCAGGAAATGATGCACAAGCCAGAGCCCTGAGGGGGGCAGCGATGGGCCCGCAGGCACCCGGCCTGCAGAAAAAGATTTCTTTTATCACAGTATTGTTTACCACCCAGATATCAGCTAAAATCTAACGTGGCTCCTGGATCAATGTTGTGCAACATCCAAACTTTCAAAAGTCGCTTTGCTTTGAGAAACTTTAAACAAGCTGTACCAGACATGCAAGATCTGCTCTAAATCTTCAAGTACTGCAGAAAAGACATCGAGATGTTTCTGCACATCCAACACTTTCATCGTTTTAAAATCAGAGCAGATTTCTCCCCTTTTGTCCCGCTGATTTCTGCCACAGCTAAGAAATCAGGATGATTTCACTCAGACTGATCACTTCCTGTATTGATATGATGCAATTGTGGGATCAGATTCCAGCTTTATTGGATCCCAAACATTACTGAACGAAAAAGTCCTTCTAAAGCCGCTGTCCTGTCAGCTTTGTATGAAAAATACTTTAAAATAGCTCAACAGGCATGTATCACTTAAATCATGTACAAAAAAACAATTTATGATCAGATCGCCATACGCTTTAAAAAACACACCGAAAACTAAGTAATTAAATAGTTTTTTTGCACGACTGACGTAGTTTAAAGCGTATTTTTCATACAAAACTAAAGGGATAAACGGGTATTAACTATGGGTATGCTTAACTGACAGAACACTGGGCTACACTGTACGATTTCCTGCCCTTTTCAAGCCGATTCTCCAGTCATGCGAGAATATTTTTTAATCGGACAGAGTTTCATCCTCATAGTGCGTCCTGTGTCATGTAGCATAGAGGGG
>NW_015152455.1:41959-43655 GCF_000732505.1 Cyprinodon variegatus
AATCCTATTGTACACAATCAGATATACCTGATAACAGCCAGCAGCAGACTACAAAAAAAAAAAAAATCTTCACTTATCACATAGTAATAAATTATTAATATCAAAAATGAATTTCTGTTTTTTCTTTTTACATATTTTGTTAAAAGGCCAAATAAGGACTTCAAACAAAAAAAAAAATAATTTTCTGTTTTGTTTTATTCTTGGATCTTTAAAGGGTTAAACCTTGCGGTTTCGTTGTAGCTGCATGCAACGATTGAAAATATTGCACAATGTATACCCGGCTTAACCTGATAAACGATGTTTCTGTTTTATTTTTATCTGCTCCTCTTCATGTTTTATATCTGGGCGATGAGACGCCATTAATCTGTTCAAGCACTCTGATGTGCAACCTTCTCATTTACTTAGAAACCCTTTGCCACCATATTTGGCGTCTCTCTGATGGCGCTACAATGTTTGACTCTTTTTTCCCTCCCTCTTCATTTTGCTCTCAGGAGAAATATGCTCTCTCTTCTGCGCTCCTGGTTCTGATTGGTCAGCTACCTTGAACCCGCCCCTTTATATATGTGAATTCACAGATTAATGATCAGTGTAATCTGGATTACGTTAACGAGCTGATTACCAGCTTGGTGGTACCGCTGATGGTGATTGCCGTTAATGTGGACTGGTTGTAACTGGATAGACTGGGAGCTCGTTTCAAGGTACGGACCTCCGGTCTCCGTTCACAAGCAACACGATAAATGAGCATCAAACACGATGAAACCAAATGAGCTGCAGACACCCAACAGCAAACCTCCCAGTGACGATGCCCTGATGCTCTCACCTGTGCAGGTCCAGCTCCAGGTATGGGAAAATCAGCTTGTCCTTAATCAGCTCCCAGATGACCCGAGTCATCTCATCTCCCTGCATCTCCACCACGGATCCGGCTTTAATCTTCTGAGACATCTTAGCAGAAACACAGACGCTGCAGGAAAAACAAAAAAACAAGAGATTTGTTCACTTAAATATATATAAACTGAGACTATTTAAAAAGGAGGTGCATGCTAAACAGAGATACGCAGCGAAAGCAGGTGTGGCTGATTAGATACTAAAGACTCGGCCCTTTTCTAATCAAGGATTACATAAACGCTAACATAGCAGCAATGCAAACATGACAGTTTTCCTTCTGGGCAAAGTAAAGGAGAGAAGATGACTAAGATCAGCTGGTTAGAAACATCATGGTAGTTTGAGATTTTTAGAGACTTTAAATCGGTCCGTCATGGGCGATGTCAGCGGCCGTTTGGCAATTTCACAGCTGAGGCAGAATATAAAGTTGCTCTTTGAGGAAAACACACAGACTGCTGTTGTGGATGCTAACCCCATTAGCGGTGCAGCGGCTTTAAATATCAGCTCTGCAATCAGCATATATAACTTCAAAACATTTGTTCTGAAGTTATACTGGTGAGATCCTTTTTTCAACTGGGCCTCAGCAGATGGCCGCTCACACTGAGCCTGGTTCTGCTGGAGGTTTCTTCCTGTTCCAAGGGAGTTTTTCCTCTCCACTGTCGCTACAAGCATGCTTAGTGTGAGGGATCTGCGGGTTTACTAGTGGTTCCTAGAATTTCTAAAATTAGTTATAGTTAGAGTGGCTCAGGTTATCCTGAGCTATCTCTATAGTTCAGCTGCTATAGGCTTAGACTGCTGGAGGACATAGGGACCC
>NW_015152455.1:45830-47715 GCF_000732505.1 Cyprinodon variegatus
TTCAGTATCGATACTTTTTTGAGTATCGATACTTTTGACAACCCTAATAAATACTGCATGCATCATTTAGGTAGTTAACATTGGATTACTTGTAGAGCTCCTTGACTTATTTACTGTCACCGGTAGGAGCTTCAGCCGGAGAGGAAGTGTTGGGGCCGCTATGATTGAAGGAGGGCCGGCCCTCGCACAATGAGATTAGAACCGTTGTAGGTACCAGATCTGCTGGGGGCCTGCTTCATGCCGGTGACGTTACGCTATATGATCGGCTGAACGTTGCCACATGATGTAAATTATTGTGGTTGCCCAGACAACGATAACATCACGCAGCATCCATGTGCCGAGTAGGGAGCATCTGTAGCGTTAGCGTGTCTAATGAACGACAAAGTTTTACCTGATTGATAACAAAACTGAAAAAAATCTGTTTCTGGTGAACAAAATAACTGTTAGAGCGTGATATAAAGGGCTGGGTAGCGTTGTAGCTAGCTGTGCTCAGTAGCTAACCGGTTAGCCTCTTTTAGCTCGGTCAGTTAGCCACATTAAGCTACATGACTCTTAACTTTGTGTCAACAACAACCGTTTGTTTTCTACAAGTAGAAAAACTGTTTTATCTGTAAAACATATTTACGAAACTAATTTATTAAAATGTTTCATTTGTCCTCCTCTGCCCTCATATCTAAATAAAAACAATAAAAATAAGCTGAGAGTTTTTTTTTGTGTCACCTTGTTAAATAGCTCAGAACTTTCCTTGAAGAGTGACAATAATTGTTTTCTACTTTTCGGCTACTTTAGATCGCCAATGAAATTTTAAATAATAGCAAATAAAGGTAATAGAATGCTGACAATCCAAGAGATTTGATCCTTAAGCAACAGGTGCAATAACGTTTGTCTGATTGGAGTTGCCATATATTGACGTCATAAGACGTGGCGGGGCCTGGAGCAGATCTGGTACCTACAGCGGCCCACCGGTCAAATGCTCAGTATCCCAGATTACCAGCCTGCATGTGGAGCGTATTACTGCTGCCACCGCCTGTATTAGAGGAAGAAAAAAATGGTTGGGGTGGCCAATGATCGGCTAAGGGTGGCCATGGCCAACTCTGGCCCCCCAAACATTTGTGGGGTCAATTAAACGCTCAAAATGGCCAGAAAAAGAGAACTTTCATCTGAAACTTAACAGTCTATTCTTGTTCTTAGAAATGAAGGCTAATACATGCGAGAAATTGCTAAGAAATTGAAGATTTCCTTCAACGATGTGTACTACTCCCTTCAGAGGAGTAGAAAAAGAAGTGGGAGGCCGCGTTGCACAACTGAGCAAGAAGAGAAGTAGATTAGAGTCTCTAGTTTGAGAAACAGACGCCTCACAGGTCCCCAACTGGCATCTTCATTAAATAGAACCCGCAAAACACCAGTGTCAACATCTACAGTGAAGAGGCGGCTGCAGGATTCTGGGCTTCAGGGCAGAGTGGCAAAGAAAAAGCCATATCTGAGACTGGCCAATAAAAGAAAAAGATTAAGATGGGCAAAAGAACACAGACATTGGACAGAGGAAAACTGGAAACAAGTGTTGTGGACGGATGAATCCAAGTTTGAGGTGTTTGGATCACAAAGAAGAACGTTTGTGAGATGCAGAACAAATTAAAAGATGCTGGAAGAATGCCTGGCGCCATCTGTTAAGCACGGTGGAGGTAATGTGATGACTGGGGTTGTACAGGGTAAAAGGGATTCTGAATAAGGAAGGCTATCACTCCATTTTGCAACACCATGCCATACCCAGTGGACAGCGCTTGATTGGAGCCAATTTCATCCTACAAAATGCCAATGACCCTAAACACACCTCCAAATTGTGCAAGAACTATTTAGAGCAGAAGCAGGCAGCTGGTACTGTATT